>NW_004949171.1:202161-204223 GCF_000317375.1 Microtus ochrogaster | reverse complement strand
AGAGAGAGAGAGAGAGAGAGAGAGAGAGAGAGAGAGAGAGAGAGAGATCATACAAGCAAAATCTAAGGGTTTTGAATGAGATTTGCTATTTGAAACAAAAGTAAATAAACTAAAAATCAAGAAGGGTAATTACAACAGAAAATTCTGGACACTTGATCTCGAATCTGTTTGGTCTTCACCCCATAAACAATAGGATTGAGCAAAGGTGGGACAAGTAGGTAAAGGTTAGACAGGAGAATGTGAATGTAAGATGGAATGTGGAAGCCAAACCTATGTGTAAAAAAGGAGAAGAAGGCCAGGAGATAAAACTCCAAGAAGACACAAATGTGGGCAATGCACGTGTTAAAGGCTTTGAGTCTTGCTTCCTTTTGAGGCAGTTTGAAGACAGTTATAAATATTCTAATGTAGGAGAGTGTTATAAAAATTATGTCCAGTCCAAGTACACTGAAAGCCACAAAAAGACCATAGATCTTGTTGACCTGAACATCTTCTACTGCCAGCTTGACAATCGCCATGTGCTCACAGTATGAATGGGATACTACTGTGGTCCAGTAAAAATTCAACCTGCATTTGATGAGAATGAGATATGGAGCTACAAAGAGGGCAGCTCTGAGTGTGACTCCTACTCCTATTTGAGTGAGGAGTCGCTGGGTAAAAATCGATGCATGTCTTAGAGGATCACAGATTGCCACATATCGGTCCATTGCCATAGCAAACAAAATGCCTGACTCAGTACACTGGAATGTGTGAATCAGCCACATCTGCAAGAGGCAGGCGTCAAAGTGTATGTTTGGAAGGTGAAACCAGAATATTCCTAGCATTTTGGGTAAGATGCAAGTACTGAGAGCAATGTCTGTTGCTCCAAGCATTGCTAGGAAGAGGTACATGGGTTCATGGAGGCTTCGCTCAACTTTGATGACAACTAGGAGCAGAAAATTCCCCAAAAGAGCAATGATGTACATGCCACAGAAAGGAATCCCAATCCAGAACTGCACCGACTCCAAGCCAGGAATCCCAATCAGAGTCAGCATTGAGGGCCTGAAGATGGAGCTATTGAAATGAGGCATGCTGCCTTAGGGTCTGTGGGCATACGTCTTCTCAATTAGACCATTAGCACTTGTTGGGAACATTTCTTCTGCTTTCAGTTAGATTCACACAGAGACGGAGTGAATTTCACATGGCGGTTTTCAGATAACGACTTTTACTGAGGAGATCCATTCATGTACACCCAAGAGGTCTACATATCTTTTCTAAGTGTGAATGATTTATTTCAGAGTCCAGTTTTTGGTCCACCTCTCTCACTTTCTTCTCTTTCCATGTCCGTCTCATCACAAACATACATAATAGACATGCACACACTCCAAATAAAAGCTTATTAGGTATATTCTAGAAAGAAGAAGACATAATCCTAAATATTTATGAAAAATATTCACATGAAAGTGAGGGTTGGTTTTCTGTGAAATATCTTCTCTGCTATTTAAATATTAAATATCTTCTTTGTTATATCCTTGTCAAGAAGTATTTATCCTCTTATTAGAGAAATCATAGAAGGGCAATGATATATGTTTACTGTTTCAGTAAGTGCTGAATGAAGAATAAATCATGAAGAAGCTTGCTATATTATAATATTTCATGACATGGATATTTGCTTATTTCATCTCCTCCTCTCTTAAAGTCCTCTTTTCCCCTACCCTGGTCATTTTACTTTAGTATATAATGCTGAATGAGATGTGCTTATGTGTTTAAAAATATTATTTCATATGCTACCCATTATTGTGATTATTATGTTTAGCATGGAATCTAATATTATTTGTTTCAATATAGTGAGGTAAATTGTCTTCAAATTTCAATCTAGCTCAATTTGGAGATGCACATAGAGTAATTTTTTCTTGGATGAAATGATATCTGCATGGAGGAAAGGGAAGGGAGGCATGGAAGTGAAACTCAATCTCACAATGAACAGAAAGCTACCATATAGAGATAACATTAACATTACTGGCTCATTATTTCAATATAGAGATAACATTAACATTACTGGCTCATTATTTCAATATAGAGATAA
>NW_004949171.1:196032-202061 GCF_000317375.1 Microtus ochrogaster | reverse complement strand
ATATAGAGATAACATTAACATTACTGGCTCATTATTTCAATATAGAGATAACATTAACATTACTGGCTCATTATTTCAATATAGAGATAATATTAACATTACTGGCTCTTGACTTCAATCATTCTTACATACTTTTAGTCTTTGGGGGAATTTATCTTTTAATACTACATGGTATTTAAAATAAACATATATTTATACTTTCACATATTTTTCTTGTGTTTTACCCAACACAATTGTTTCTTGCTTAACTCTAAGGTCAAACATTTTCTCTATGAATTCTCCTCATTTTTAATCAGATGTTAAATTATTAAGAAGCTAGTCTTTTTTCATTTTCTTGCTGATGGAGTATTTAATAATTGTAATATTTTAGAAACTAGTAAGTCAACTAAAGTTTACCTTCCATCTATTCATTAAGTTTCAAAATAATATAATTTGTTATGTAGCTGTGCTGTATGCCAGTTGTATACATGCAGGGAGGACTAAAGGATTAGAAAAAGGAAACAATGAAGCTCAAAAATGCTAAAAGTCTTAGTTTCTTGATGTGTAAGTTTCATGGGTTTTATTATTGCCTGCTGTTCCTATAATGACCAAAAGTAGATTACATACCTCTGTCCGTGAGAGACTAGAAGGAAAGATGGGAGGAATATCTACTAGATCAAGAGAAAGTCAGCACTGCGTTTTAACACTCTTCACATCTACGTCAAAAGCTGTGGAAATCTTTACTTCCTTTAGATACTGTCTACTCTGAGGTGGCGTATAATTAGAAGTCTCCTCATGTGTACAGGGTCGATTCCCATAGTCTCTTCACACATTACCTGAGTATTTCCTTTGGAAGTTCAGAGGCACCCATAGGAATACAATTATGTTTAATTTTCCAACTTCATTGTGTGAGTTCACATATTAATACCAGTGTAGCTTTTCAGAGGCAACTAAAGAACAAGATGCATGTTCAGCATAAAGAAGAGTATGGTACAATTCTCAGTGAGGAGATGAGTTACCAAATAATCTTACAATCCCCATTTGTTAACGAATCTCTGTCTTAGTACTTACACAGAACCTGCACACATGAAGTATTACAATGGTCCACAGTACTCCCCTCTTAACCCAAGTGACTCCAGTAATGTTCAGACAGGTTTTGAGGAGCAAACATCAGTCTCAACACAGTTGACAAAGAAAGTCCTAGGAATGACATTGAACAAAGAGTACTTTTTGTGGTTTAAATGACTTGCAAAAGTTATTATATCAACACCAGGGAGAAGTAAGGTCCAATTCTAGAACCACAGTGCCAATACATTCAGGAAATTTCAATTTAACTTTGGAAAAGTGAGAGTGAGTTCAGCAACTGCTGTGAAAATATCACTGAGATATAGAGCTAAGCCCTTTCACTTTTGCAAATATTCCTTGAAGTCACATTTACTTTTCTCACTAATCATAATTACTGATATCAACTGAGGAAACATGACTGATAGTCTTAGGTTGAGATTTTATGTGGAGTAAAAACACTGTAGTTGGAAAGGGGGGAAACTCCTTAGACTTAAGGAACAAATACAATCATAGAAGTCAAAGACTGACTTTCCCTCATTTTAATAACTATTGCTTTTTTCAAGACAGGGTTTCTCTGGAGCTTTGGAGCCTGTCCCGGAACTAGCTGTGTAGACCAGGCTGGCCTCGAACTCACAGAGAACTCCTGGCCTCTGCCTCCCATGTATTAGGATTAAAGGCATGCATCGCTCCTGAGCAGCACAACTGTTACATTTTTTAAAGACACAAAGTGTCAAATACAAAGTGTGATTCATTTTTTAAAAATAGCTTTATTAATTCTTTGATATTGTACTTTGGTTATATTTATTTATTTCCCCCATCCTTCCATTGATAGATACACTACCGCCATTCCGTACCCATTCAAAGTCTTCATTTTATTCATCCCTTCAATCCCACATAGTTAGTTTAGTTCTGACCATTATTCTTAGGTGGGTGACCACTCATGGGGTTACAACCTTAAAGAAAGCCAACTCTTTCTCTTTGGCAGTCATCAATTGCCACTATAGTGATATCTTAATATCACTGTCTGGTGGGCTCGGTCTCAGCAATGTATGGTTCAAAGGAAAGTCAAAGTGTCTGTGCTTACTAGACTTTTCTATCTGAGGGGGTTAGGAAAAAAAGACACACTTTTTTTTCAGGGGATTCCTTTTGTATTCTGTATTCTTCCACTATATTCTTTTTTATGCAGTATCTATACCCCAGCAAAATCTTTTAGGCAATATAAGAATTACAGTGTAGTTACATTCTAATTTTCAAGTGAATGAATGTAAGTAAAAAATCATGTTTTCCATATTCCTTATGTGATTAAACATTTTATGAATTACAGGTGAAAAACAAATTATCCCAAGAATTCACATATGGTGTGAGAAGTCCTTCTATCTATGTGTTGCTTTTATTGGTTAATGAATAAAGAACTGCTTTGAGCCTATGACAAGGAAAAACAGAACTAGGTGGGAAAAGCTAGGCTGTATGCTGGGAGGAAGAAGGGCGGAGTCAGAGAGTAGCCATGGAGCTGCTGCCAGAGTCAGACATGATGAAATTTTGCCAGTAAGCCATTGCCATGTGGTTTACACAGATTAATGGAGATGGGTTAAATTAATATAAGAGTTAGCCAATAAGATGCTAAAGCTAATGGGCCAAGCAGTGATTTAATTAATATGGTTTCTGTGTGGTTATTTCAGGTCTAAGCTAGCCGGGTGGCCGGGAAGCAACAAGCAGCCTCCCTCTACACAACACATTTCTAGCCAAACAGCTTGTTATGAGTTAATCATGTAGGCAAGCAAGCTAGTCTCAGTCAGGTATTTCATTGCATTTTGCAGTTATAAAGAAAAGGGCCAATTACTTTATTACTTATCTTGAAAAATAATCCTATAAGGAATCTTAAAGGAGTCACACAGTCAAACTTTTATATATGAAAAAGAATCAGTAAGCTCTACTTTAAATCTTTAGGGTGCTTTCCCACTCATCAGTAGTATTTTTGTATCAGGAGACTGAGGGCAGAAATGGTTATAAGGAGTTAGTTATTGCCTTTAGTAACTAACCAACCATAGTGAGAAAAGTAGGTCAGTACTAATTGGACTGCTTTGTATTTGTTCGCTGACCTTGAGTTAGTTTGACAAATACAATGCTACTTGACAAAACGTCTTTGTCTAACTTTAAGTTATTTTCAAAGCTTAGTTTCAACTGCAATGCACTCCAGAACCTGTGAACACACCTCCCAAGATTAAGGCTAAAAGAATTTAAGCTAGCTGGGCTACTGGGACTTAACTGTTTTGCTTGATCATTACCATAACATAAAGCACAGTCTATATGACTCCTCAATAGAAACTCATGCGTTCTAGCTGTGTGATTTTTCCTTGCTTTATTTTTTTGTCATCAAATCTCTAAACAAATGAAGTTATTATTATTGTTATTAATAATAATTATACAGTACAGTTTAAGAAGATATCATATTCATAATAATCTACAGGTAAAAATCCCAGTAGAATAGGATGTTTCCATGTGATAAACACACCACATTACAGGCAGTGGGGATCTCCTCAAACCTATTTACACCATGCCAGAAGCCAGAAAAAGCAACAACAAAGATATAAAGGCACAGCATAAGCAAAAGACATTCTGGAGTCTGTGGTCTTGGGGCCTTGTCTATCTGAGATTCACCCATCAGGGATTCTCCTCCTGGTGGGATGACACCCTGAAGTCAGCTGCCACCTGCTGCTCTTCTGTGTCAGAGCCTTGTAGGGCCTGGCATCTTATGACTCAAATTCTTGCATAAATTTCCACTAGTATGTAGGGTCACATGACCTCACAAAGTGAAGGCTTCCCATTATGTTATTGCTGTGGGATCCTAAAACAGTAGAAACTCCCTAATGAATCAGATCTGACTTCTTGCTTGCCAAGATCTGAGCTATTTACCAAAGGACTTGTCACTAGAACATTTTGTGTAATAGTAAAGATTTTGGCCAAGAATCTCATATCATAAAATAGTCATTATGTCACATATCAGATAACAATATCTTTCCTTGTTTCTCACTTGTCAGTCTGTAGTGATAACCACTCTACTATATCCGAATATAAGTGATATGACAGAACAGCTGTTTTTCTTTTTCTAACTTACTCCACTTAGCATAACAAATTCTCTATCATTTATGCTTTTACCAATATCAGGATTTTTAACTCTTTTAGGACTGAGTAATGTTCCATTTGAAGTACATCATACTTTCCATGATCTATGAAAATGCTAAGTGCATTTTCTAGACCCTTACTACTATGAATGTTGGTTCAATAAACATGTAAGTACAGGTATCTTTTTGAGATTCAGTATTTGTTTTCCTTAAGATATAAATATATGGCACTGAAAAGTAACTCATTCAGATGAAAACCTGAGTTTCTTTCCACATAAGTAAAATCATACAATAGTGGGATAATTTTATAATTTCACAACTGTGTGGATGTAAACAAACAGATACCCAGGGATTTCTTGTTGGACTACTTAATAGGCTTTCTCTCTCTCTCTCTCTCTCTCTCTCTCTTTCTCTCTCTCTCTCTCATACACACACATACACACACACACACACCTGTGCGTGTACTTGCACATGCACACACACAGACATACACTAAATGTATAAATGTGTGTATATGCATATGCCATAACATATGTATAGTGGTCAGAGGACAGCTTTGGAGATACAGTTATCTCCTTACATCATGTGGGTCCAAGTGACAAAACTCAGGTTATTATACTTGGTAGTTGGTACCTTTATCTACTGAGTCATCTTCTTGGTACATTAGAAGGGTTTTTAATTGCCCCATCATTACAATCATTTGAATATTTTCCCTTGGAACTTCATTTGTGTGTTCAAGTACAAAAATTATTTGTACCAACTTTTATAAGTCACAGCATTACTTTTTCTGTTATATTTTTTGTGGTTGTTATCAGATATCCTATTGACAAGAACTTTATAATATGTCTTCAAATAAAACTAGAAGAATGCAACACATTTTTTTAAAAAAAGTTTATTCAATAGTCGTGATAAAGTAGATGGGACAAATACCACAAGGCCTCAACACTACACAAAGAACTACAGGCAACTAAGAAAGAGAAATATTCTTTTCCAGGAAATCACACACCAATTAGTTATCTAGTACCAAATGATCAGCCTTGAAGGCATGCATACATGTAGCATTATACAGGCTGAGCAAGTTTTATTTTTGGAATACATATGCATATATATGTGTGTGTGTGTGTAATGACAACTAATGATAAGAGGTCATGATCTTGAAAGAGGCACATGGGAAGTCTCAAAGGGAAGGGAATGTAAAAATAATTAATTATATCATAATCTCAAAAACAAAAGATTAATATTTTATAAAGGAAATCAACAAAAAGAAATACATGGGCGGCGGAGAGGAGCGGTGCTGCAATCAAAAATAGGCTTTGGGGGACCAGCGGCGACAGACACAAGCGGCGGGGACCGGCGTGGAGGCAGAGGCAAGCGGCAGGGACCAGAGGGATCTGGCGCGGCAGCGTCGGGGACTGGCGCAGCGGCAGAGGCAGAGGCACGCATGAGGCAGGGAAGGGTGCGCAATAAAGAGAGCAGACATCCCACTGCGGTTGGATCAAAGAGGTAGGCCCCTTGTTGGCAATGTCTCAGGCAAACGGAGAGGCTGGTCCTGATCCTGAAGACCCTTCGGAAGGGTAAGAGGGTTCTTGGCCTGTGGCAGGAACCAGGAAACAGAGCGAAGGCATTTGGTATGGGCAACCCTTGGCCAGCAGGGAAACCTGATCCAGTTTTAGAAGACCCATTGGATAGGATCGATAGGAGGAGATGGGCAGGCGCCAAGGCAAGAATCCACCCAATAACCTGAAAGGCAACATGAAAACACCAGAACCCAATGATCTTACAACAGAAGTATTTGAACACCCTAACACAGAAGAAGTGGGAAAAATTGACTTTATGAAAGCAATAGAGTCCCTTAAACAACAT
>NW_004949171.1:171127-190907 GCF_000317375.1 Microtus ochrogaster | reverse complement strand
TAAAAAAATAAAATAAAAAAAGAAATACGTGGATAAATTTTCTTATAAGTTATCAAAACTTTAAGTTTGATCTTTTGTAAGAGATTAATGGTTCCTCTTCTGGTGCTCCGTCTAATTTTAGTATTTAAACCTTTATCACAGCAAATCAGAGCCACTAGCACCAATGTGGTTATTATAATGGTATAAATAATTTGTGTATTAGATGCCTATCTTATGCTGGGGACTGATGGTTAATCTTCAGTGTCAACTTGACTAGACTAAGAATAACCTCAGAGACACTCTTCTGAGCATTTTTTTGAGAGCATCCTCAGTGAGGTTCACCTGAGATGAGAAGACTCATTGTGAATGTGCCAGTAACAGTGCCAGAGTTAAGGTCCTAGATTGTAAAGGTAATTGAATTTGCATTCCTTTTCTTTCTTTTCTGAACTACCCAGATCCAAGCACGTTTTTGTCCCCAGGCACCTCAAGTGGACTGTGCCTTGAACCTGTGAGCCAAAATGAGTACCTCTACTTCTAAGTTGTATGTCTGGCTTTGGGCACAAGAAGAAAAGTGATTAATCTATTGTACCTGTGAATCACCAGGCAATACATTTTACTTCAAGCATAACTGAGTAGTTAATCATAAACACTCAATGTTATAAATAAGTTTAAAAAGTGCAAGTTAAGTAATTTGACTTTAGATAAACTATTTGTCAGTTCTTATATTCTATCATTTTACACTAAAGCCACATTTTCATTTTCTACTTATTGATATGTTGCTGCTATACAATAGCAATTTTATATTGTATATTGATATAAGTGTATATTTTCAAGTTTCTTACTAATTAAAATATTATTCAGTACACCAATATTTTCTCATACAATATTATGCAACTTTTTTTTGTTTGTTTTTTGTTTTTTGTTTTTCGAGACAGGGTTTCTCTGTGGCTTTGGAGCCTATCCTAGAACTAGCTCTTGTAGACCAGGCTGGTCTCGAACTCACAGAGATCCGCCTGCCTCTGCCTCCCGAGTGCTGGGATTAAAGGCGTGCACCACCACCGCCCGGCTCATACAATATTATGATACAATAAATTCCACAATAGTGTTTTTTTAATACTAGACTCTAAATTTAAATATAGAGAAATTTTTTTCTTTTTGTTCATAGTATTATTTTGTTAAATTGGTCAGTGGATTAAAAGATCAATTAATGTTTTTGAGTTTAAAATGTCTGTTGATCATTTGTATATTACAGGTTCAAGCATTATGTTCTTGTGACATCTAGTTGGAGGGATCCAGTGAACATTTCACGTATTATTAGATAATACATTCCAATTGCTGATTGATTTGTGAAAGGCAGGAACTTCAGATTGGCTGTGGATATGAATGTAAATAGTCTAGGATCTGGAGTTACAGATAGTTTATCAGCACTACATGGATTCCGAGACTGAAACAGAGTACCATGAAAGAACAGTAAGCAGTCTTAACTACTGAGCCATCTCTCCAAGCCTTCTAGTTCCTCATCACAGACTAGACAAGCACAGGCCACATATCCCAGATTGTTCCTAAACTTGTGATCCTCCTGTTCTACCCCTTAAGTGTTGGGAATATGATATGATGCACAATTCTCAGCTATGAAGAAATTCAACTGGATGCAACTGACAAGATTAGATATACTGTTCAGATTTCTTTTCAGTGGAATCAGCATCCAGTCTCCACATTTTCATCCATACTGAATGGTACTACTCTGTAGAGAGCCATTGTACTCAGTATTATGACCTCTTGGTGCCATCTTATGTGCTCACTAATTGAAGAGGCGTTTTAAAGGCCTGATTTCAACCCATACCTCAGTAATATTTCTTCTTATCAATTCTATACATTTTTATTTTACTAGATATTTTTCATCTAATAAATTTTTGCTGCAGACTGAGCCATTAGCATCTGTTTTTGAAGAATCCAATCCGTAAGAGGAAAATATTACAGTGAGTGAATGGCCATCAGTGAATTGGTGAAAGTGTAAGTTTGATTGATTAATAATAATGCAAATATCTGGACAGCGTACCTGGGGACTTTTACTTCAACGACACTGTTACTTTGTTCTTTAATTTACATGTATTTCCTATTTTAGGTGGAAGACTGAGATTCCTTAAAGACAGTAGAAAATATGCATTTTCCCAAAACTGGATTTCAGTCTAGATTTTTAACCAGTGTGTTTAGGTTTCCATATCTTAATATAATTAAATTACCATCCTTCTAACAGGCTCAAGTCAAAGCTAGAATATCAACAAAAGACTTGGAGACTGCTAATAAAATTTCAATAATCCAGATGTTCAGAGTACACACAAGGGAGTGAGAATGGGAGGGAGAAAAGAAAAGGCAACAAAGAAGGAGGGGGTCAATGAGTGACCTAAATTACAATTGATCCCTGAGGAAATGCTTCTGAAATAAATGCCCCTAATGCCAAACTTTTGTACAGTGTCTGAAAAAAATGTGTTGTGACCAAATTCTTCAGAAAGCTAAATATCTGAAGCTCTTGACAATGCCATTAAAGAGCTAACAAGGTCAAAACCTAATGCGAATGAAGGCATGGAATGAACTTTCTCTTGGAAGACTTACAGGTACGAGGGTAGAACAAAATGGGAAGCAGGTATCTGACTTTTTACTAGGAGAAATACAACAGTATTGTCAACTCAGAACCTATGGGTGATGGTCATGGGCTCTAAAGACTCTCCTCTGTGCCTGCAGCCTGGGTTCTTTAGGGGTTACCATTGTATATCTATAAAGGAAGACATCAAGTTAGGGTAGATAGTTTTGGTGAGGGCATAAGGAAAGTTGCTGGGGATAATGAGGAATGAATATTTCATTAGATGCATATATTAAATTCTCAACTATTATTATTAATATTAATAGTAACAAATAATACCAATAGCAAAAACAATACTAAAGGTAAATGCAAAAAAGCATGTGAGAGGAAATCAGAGGATCAATGGGATGAATTGTGTGTTTTTGTTTCCTTTTGTTTTCCTGTCTAAACTTTTAGTTTTTTTGACCTCCATTCTTCTAGTCCTGTGATTTTCTTCTCTAAAATTTTCTGTATCCATCTTTCTCACATCCTGAAAAAGTTGTTCTCCCTGTACTTCTCCCAGTCCCAGGATCAGTGTCATCTTCAGAGATATCAGAATTGCCCACTCATCACTCCTCAACTTCATCTTGCCCAGTCTGGCACATCGATTCTTCAACTAAGTCCAGTGTAGTATATTTGCTTAAAATAAAACCTCCCTGTATTTCCTTATGCTTTTTCTTACACATTTCCTATAAGGAAGTAAGTATGATCACTTGACAAATTTCAGGGTGAATAATACAGATGTTTTTCCACCGCAATTTTTGTAATAACAAAACCTTCAAAGTGAGGAAGGCATTCTCGTAAGTAAATCTAATTTATTCTTACACTTAGGCTTAAAAGCATGATGCAGATAGAAATCTTTAGTACCTTTCATTATTGACAACTGCAAATCTTAAGTAGATCCCTAAGTTTCAGTACTGTTAGAATACAACAGTAGTGGAATGGCAATCAAATACTGAGGAGTGAAGTCCAGAAATTCTAGAGACACATTTTAAACATGTAAGCTGGCCATATGAGTAATGTCTAAAAGTACACCAAAACATAGCTTGTATAGCATGGGAGATGAATAGTTCACACCAAACACAAAAGAATATGGCCGTATTTTCTCTGGATAATCCTTGAAGATGACTGCTTGTATCAAATGGTACCTTAAAATTCTGAGTCACAAACCTTTCTTGTATAATTAAGTCCTATTTGACTTCATGGCCTTTAAAACATGATCAATATGCATGTATGAATTTTCAATCAATAAAAAAATATATGTGAATATGTCTAATTGATTTCTATTTTTGTTTCTCTAAATAGATGATATGTTACAGTCATATATCTGGTATTACCAAATAGTGCATTTATAGTCTTTTCTATTGCATATGTAATTTGAAATATATATATAATAAAATATATAGTATTAAATTATATATATATATATAATGAAATTCTGAATTTTTGAAATAGTTTACTAGAGTTCAAGTATTTCACTGCTCAAAAAGAGAGATTTATTAGTTTTGGGGACAAACATATAAAAGTCAGTATTATGTCATTTTGAAGCCTCTTCCAATCTCTAGAATTTTATCTATTGAATAATCTTTATAGATACAATAAATATATCAAGACCATATATTAGCTATTTTTATGTATTTGTTTATATGATTATATTATTTTGGATTCAGTTATCCGTACTTGGTTTTCAAACAATGCTCAGATATTTTCTGACATTCTAGGTCTCATTTATTCTGGGAATTCTTTAGGTCAATTTATAACATCCACAGTCAAGATGAAGAGTACCATGAAAAAATACTGTATAAGCACCAACATTGTCAGACAATACTCAATTATAGTGATTGCTTCCTTCATTTTGTTTGGAGTATAGGATTAACAAAGACTTCACATAGATGTACTCTCCACACATAGATTATCACTAGCATACGCCCCAGTATTTTTAAAGTGAAATCTGCATACTGTATAGAGCTGTGCTTTACATAACCTGTTTTTCCATACCTAGAATGCTCCCAGGAATTACCATTGTTGTTGGAAAGCAGGATCTTGAACATCCACATAGCAGGTAAAATCTTCAAAGAGCAAACCACAAAGAACTGGTATTTATCCTCATACCTGATGTGGAAATTTTCCTCTGCAATGCCTACAGTTTGGCTCAATTCCTCTACTTGTCCATTCCTGCTCAATGGCTTCCCAGGTCTGGAGAAGGCCCATCACCTGATCTCTCTCCCATTACTGATGGCCTATATCTCCATACTGCTTGGCAATGGCACCCTTCTTTTTCTCATTAAGGATGATCACAACCTCCATGAGCCCATGTACTATTTCTTAGGTATGCTGGCAGCTACAGATCTTGGAGTAACATTGACTACCATGCCCACAGTGCTGGGTGTACTGTGGTTAAATCACAGGGAGATTGGCCCTGCAGCCTGCTTCTCTCAGGCCTACTTTATCCACACTCTCTCTATTGTGGAGTCAGGGGTCTTGCTTGCCATGGCCTATGACCGTTTCATTGCCATTCGCAACCCATTAAGATACATCACCATCCTTACTGACACTAAGGTAATACAGATTGGAGTGGGTGTATTTATTAGGGCTAGTCTATCAATCATGCCAATAATCATTCGTCTGCATTGGTTTCCCTACTGTCGATCCCATGTACTCTCTCATGCTTTCTGTTTACACCAAGATGTCATCAAGTTAGCCTGTGCTGACATCACATTCAATCGTCTCTATCCAGTTGTGGTTGTATTTGGTATGGGACTTTTGGATTTTCTGATTATTTGTTTCTCCTACATTTTGATTTTCAAGACTGCCATGAGTATTGCTTCTACAGAAGAGCGGACTAAGGCTCTCAACACATGTGCCTCCCATATCTGTTGCATCCTGGTCTTCTATGTCACTGTGGTTGGTCTGACCTTTATTCACAGGTTTGGAAAGAATATTCCTCATGTGGTCCACATAACAATGAGCTACATTTGCTTCCTCTTCCCTCCTTTTATGAACCCTATTATCTTCAGCATTAAGACCAGACAGATTCAGAGTGGTTTACTTCGCTTATTTTCCCTGCCTTATTCTAGAACACGACTCTGATTATTCTCTAAGGACAATTTCTGAAATCTGAAGAAGTTGGCAAAATTTCATGAGGAAGAAACTAAGCAAAATATTTCAATAGAAACCTGCATGATTATTGTTTATTATTGATGTGATATTGTTGTAAGGAGGTTTGTCTGTTCCTGGCTGCTCGGCAGCTCAGACTTGAAATAATCATACAGAAACTATATTATTTAAATCACTGCTTGGCCCATTAGCTCTTGCTTCTTATCTGCTAGCTTGTGCACTTTAATTTAACCCATTTCTAGTAATCTGTGTATCACCATATGGCTGTGGCTTACCCAGTAAAGTTCTGGCATCTATCTTTGGCGGGGCTATATGGTTTCCCCCTGACTCTACCTTCTTACTCCCAGCATTCAGTTTAGTTTCCCTCCCTACCTCTGTTCTGCCCTACTCTGCTGTAGGCTCAAAGCAGTTCTTTATTAACCAATGATATTCACAGCATACAGAGGGGAATCCCACATCACCTCCCCTTTTCTGTTTAAATAAAAAGGAAGGCTTTAACTTTAACATAGTAAAATTACCTATAACAAGACAAGTATCAAGCAAGAATTACAATTACAATAATTTTATCTACTTTATCTCTTATCATAACTAAGGAAAACTATAATTATAACTATAAATTCTTCAACTCCATCAAAGACTCCAGAAGGATATAATATTACCTAAGTAAACAGGAAGTGCATTGTAAGCAACTTCTAAAACTCTAGAATTGACAAAGGCATCTAGCTGCCTGGAAGACATGCAAAGTTCTTCTGTACCATTAGAGCATTTATAGTATCCAGCCTACAGGATCATAGTATCTGGCAGACTTTTCTATGAAGCAGGAAATTTCAAAGACAGTTCCACCTATATTGGCAGTTTGTCAGTCACATTTTTTCTGTGTCCTGCAGAATGTCTACGAGACTCTTTCATACAGCAGGAACCCTGAAAGAAGGTCTCATTTTTAAGCAAGTTCAGCAGTAATTTTTCTTTCAGTACTGCAAGTCCAGTCAAGCAGTCCAGGAAAGAACAGTTTTTTTGCCCAAATGGCTAACCAACTCCATAAGGAGCCTCTTAAATGTCTCTCTTCCTCTTAAAGTAATTGGCGATGCCAGGAACAGATGTGTCTTATTGTCATGAAAAGCCCTAAGTTTTTAAAACATTTTAAATGCCATATTCTTTAGTCTTTGAAAGGTTTGAAAAATGCCTATCTATATGAAATACATCTCTGAACATCTAGAAAACCTAACTAACACGACTACAGGCTTGACTATCATGGATCACTATCTATTAACCTTTATTTCTTAATCATACATTACTTTTTAAAATGAGCTGGACAAACATAATACCTTAATCAATGCCTTAAATTTGTATCCATAGACCAAGATCCATACCAATGCAAATCTCCATATCGTATTCCTCTTTAAATGTAAACAAACATTTATAAACAATATTTGGGTGTAGTTCTCTCCAAACTTCTTCCTGTTGCTTATTGGGTGAAGTAAGTTTTTGAGGGATGTTCAAGGTGACCTTTCAGATGGTCTTGGTTCATCAAACCATATTAGTCTGAAAGCAATCCACAGGTTCTCATCTTGTGTGGAAACAAAAGAAGAACCTCTTTGCAAAGCAACATATCCTTAGACGCATATTTTGAATTCAAGATACCTTTAAAATATATATGTTGGCTTACCTTAGCATAAAATGTCTCTTTCTACTTAGCTCATTCACAGTCAAAAAATTCAAAGAAGACATAATAATATACATAATCCAGATTTTCTATGTATTCTCCATCTTTATGTGGCTTATTTTTATTACTCTGTTACTTTTTCTACAAGTTTAATTTTATTTTATTATTTTTACTTCTTTAATCTATGACTGTCTATACTCTGTCTCTTTAAAGACTTTGTTTTAAGCTATTTACTTCCTTTTATAGCTCTCTATACTCATTTTCTTCTCTCTTCCAAGCTTAAATACACTTATCCAATACTGTGACTCATTTAAAGGTTTTTTTGTGTCTGAATCTGTCCTATTGTATATCTGTAATTCTTTCCTGTCCAGAAGCGCTTCTAAAATGCTAAGTGCTCCTTAAAAACTTAAACCGTGGAATTGATAGATCAACTATAGCCCTGCCTGCTTGCTCTACCCAGTCCAATATGGTGGAAGAAGTCCATTCACTGCCTCTGAGTCATGCCCCTTGCCTCAGTTCCAAGTATGCAGTGAGTCTGTGTCAAGTCATTTAGCAGTTTTTAATATGGGGCTCACAAACTTTTAAATTTAAATGCTCAGTCTCTTGAAGGAGTTAGAGTTAATGCTAGTAGCACAACCCAGAAAGCCAGCATTTCAAAACTGCAGCTTTTGTTCTGCAACTGCTGAATCAGGAAAACCTCTCTTAAAGGAGCCATGCCTCTGCTTGCTTCTAGCAAACAGAGCCCACTCAAGAAAATACCACTACCAAACCATGCTTAAATTGGTTCTTTTGTATCTAGAATTCCTTTTTAAGCTTTCTCAGGTTTTTATGTAGATGTAATTACCCACATTTGTGTGCCAATTTATTATAAGGAGACCACTTGTTTCCCAGCTGCCCGGTAGCTCAGAACCAAAATAATCACACAGAAAATATATTATTTAAATCACTGTTTGGCCGATTAGCTTTAAAATCTTATTGTCTAGGTCTTACATTTTAATTTAACCCATTCTAGTAATTTGTGAATCGCTATGTATCTGTGACTTACTAGGTAAAGTTCTGGTGTCTATCTCCAATGGGGCTACTTGGATTCTCCCTGATTCTGCCTTCTTCCTCCCAGCATTCAGTTTAGTTTTCATGTCTACCTCTGTTCTGCCGTTTAGCTACAGGCTCAAAGCAGCTCTTTATTAACCAGTGGTGTTCACAGCATATGGAGGGGAATCCCACATCATGATATGGCATAATATATTCATAATATGAAGCACTATGTAAAGATCTCATTTTGGTGTTAGCTGTTGTACTATGACAACACATTTTGCTTGGTGAGCTTATGGCACCTGACATGTATATTCATATATAGTCTTTGAAACTGAAGTATGCAAATGTTTGGATCAAGACTGTAATCTGAAGTATGGGCTTCTTATATTGGCCATTGTTTACCTAGGGTTAAGATTTTTTTTGTATTTTGTGTCAAATGGAAGTGGTTGTTTCTAGAAACATGCATTGAATGAAATGAACAGCACATAGTGGTCAGTTCACAGTGGTTACTCTATGAAAAGCATGTCCATAAAAGTTTGCCAAGTTACAATTTAGATAAACAAATATTTATAAAGTAATAAAGCAAACATAAGGAAATTAAGCCAGAAATATAATTTTAGTGCAGATAACCATTAACCTAGTAGGTTTGGTTTCAGACAGTGCTGAATAGAAGTATACATTTTCCCTTAATAAAGTCATATAAAAAGTCTTATTTGGAGAATAGACAGATAAGACTACGTAAGAGATCTTGATACACAGAGTTCCAGACCTTGACGTGGATAGTCTCATTTTCTTGGATGGGAAAAAAGAGAGATGATGGATAAATGGTTGTAACTGAAAGATAAATGATCTTTTCTGACTCTAAATCCCCCCACCTTTTTTTTTTGGTTTTTCGAGACAGGGTTTCTCTGTAGCTTTGGTGCCTGTCCCGGAACTAGCTCTTGTAGACCAGGCTGGCTTCGAACTCCCAGAGATCCGCCTGCCTCTGCCTCCCGAGTGCTGGGATTAAAGGTGTGCGCCACCACCACCCTGCTCTAAATCCCTTTTGAAGTTGATTTTGATCTTTCTTTGAGCATAAGCAAAAAGTACTTCTGGTTCTATGGCACTTTAGCAACACATACATCCTCAGCTATGTTCGTAGTTACCCTATTCACAATATCCAGGTAAAGAAAAAAATCATAAAAATTCATAGTGAAAATGTGATATATACACATACCAGTGAATACTTCTCAGCTATAAAGAAAAATAAAATTGCAAAAATTGAAGAGAAATAAACGGACTTTGGAAAGATTGTGGTTAGTGAGGTAACCCTGACCCAGAAGGAGAAATAGGGCATATTCTCTCCTCTGTGATTCCTAGCTTGAAATCTACTGATGTAAGTGTAGTAACTACCCATTATCAAGAAGCTCTTCTCTACAGCAAATGGAGATCATCATAGAGGACATAATGCAGAGATCAACAGTTTGTAGAGAGCTCAGCCCCATCTACATCTACATCATAGCTTGTACATCTATGGCTAAGGAGCATGGCTGAAGAGGGGACAGAAAGATTGAAAGATTCAGAATATTTGTTGTGCAATCTCTTCTAAAATTTGCAAGCAAGATAAAAAAATAATATATTTATAAATGGACATATTAATGTAGAAGGGGGACTTTTTGTAGGATCACTTCCCTAGACAAAGAACTGCAGGCAATTAATGACTTCTAGTAGAAGAAAATTAACTTCTCATAGGGATGAATTCCATCGCTTTTTGCACAATATTGATTGGTCATCCTTGAAACCACATAGACATAAAAACAAAAATTAACTCAACAGAACAAAAAGTTCTAAATGTATACAAATTAGTTTATATATTTGATGTAAATGTGTGTGTGTGTGTGTGTGTGTGTGTGTGTGCTCTTGCATGTGTACAAGAGCATGCAACAAATATGGTAAAAGAAAAAGAGACAATCAATTTGAGAGTGAGGGTCATGGTAGGAGTTTGAGGGAAGGTAGCTGTGAGATTCTGGAAGCAGAAAAGAAAGAAATTTCTGTAATTATATTTCAATTAAAAACATAAAAATATACCTGAACCTGTGGTTCAATTTTTTAACTTACCAACATATATAAAATAATAGCATATGTATATATAAACAATATAAAATACTAACATCATAACATAACACTGATTGATGAGTCATTCATTTCTCTTCATGTCCCTGCACCCTATCTCTGGACTCTGTCATCCTGAACATGTCACAAAATGGTGATTATTTTACAGAACTTCTAGAATTTATGAGTAACTTAGAGAAGTAAACAAAACAACACTAACTATACTGATTAGTTTTATGTAAATGGGGACTGCTTGTTTATTTCCTGGCTGCCCAGACCCAAGTAATCACACAAAAACTAAATTAATTGCAACATTATTTGGTCAATGGCTTAAGCATTTTCCTAGTTAGCTCTTATATCTTAAATTAACCCATTTCTATTAAATTTCTATCAATCACTGCAAGGCTAATGATGACTGGTAATATTTTGGCATTTTTCACCTTTAGGCACCTACATGGTATCTCCTTGACTCTGCCTACATTTTCTCTATATCTCTGTTTGGATTTCTACCTGGCTTTACCCTGCTAAGCCTTTGATTAAAGCAGCTTTATTCATTAATCAATAAAAGCAACACATATACAGACGGATCCTCACATCAGTTTTATGTCAGTGTTTCTCAAGATAGAGTTAACTAAAAGAAGGGAATTCGACAGTCAGATCTTTCCATGAACACATCAAGTATATAAACCCTGGGCCACAGAGAACTGTGCCCTAGCATTTACCTGGAGCCAATTTTCCTTACTGGATAGCTTTCACAGAGCTGTAAGTTTCTATATATGATACTATGGAATAAACATAACCAAAAGTCTTATAAAGATATGGACCCTGCAGACTATAATAATACTTGTTTGGAAAGATGTGTCCACTTGTACAATAATAACATAAATGTTATGGCAGTAGGTAATCACTTTTGGAGTGCATTTGAGATAAAGTTCGTACTTAGCGACATTACCTGTGCCAAAAGCTCCATTGATGTATAGCTCATAAGGGAGAAAATAATATTGTAATTATGTTAAATGGCCATAGTAAAAATGCCTCCTTATTTCTTATCTCTTCAACTATAGAAAGTTCATCTCTCCACCTTCATCAGAGAGGCTTCATTTTGTAGGATAAGGCAATTACTATAAAGCCCCATGAATAGTCAAGAGGTGAAAATAAGAGATGTGTACTGCTCAGCTTTTAATGGGCATCTATATTACACTCATTCTCAAAAGTTCAGGCATCATTACAGAAGAGGGGAGGAAAGAATGCAGAACAGTGAGTACTACCAGTAAAACTGTATTCTTTGAACAAAAGGGCCACTGAATATATGATTTCACAGTAGCTGGGACTGCATGTATAAGACCTACACAAAATCCATCCACCCAGCATTCCAGCACAGATGAGAGAAAGGTTCATACAGTACCAACTCTAAGTAAGAGTTTATTCTTCAGAGATGTGATCAAAGAAAGGCCATTTTCTAGAAGTCTGTCTTGTGTCAGCACACATACTGACAGCACTAAATGGACTCCATCAGTTTAAAATCAAAGTACATCAGGTTGTATTGGGAAAGTGGTGGAGTACAGGGGAAAAATTAAGGAGAGGAGCTAGGTGCTGAACTCTACCAGAACACCTTATATGTGAATTTTTCAAACAATATAAAATATATAGTAAAAATAAAGTTTACCAGAAGTTAATAGTCTTTCCCCAAAGAATATAAATGTTCAAAATTTAAGTTCCATGATTTGACTATACAGGCACTAAAAGTTTGCTCTGGAAAGGATAAAATCACAAGTTATAGCAGATGCTTGGCGTGTGCAGAGTTAACATGGTAGTGTTGAGGAACATCACACTGCTGTGTGTTTCAGGCTGTCCCCATCCTCTTTCCACTTTAGAATTACACCCCCAACGGGGGCATCTCCCTGTGCATTTGAGGGCCCTCCTGAGCTTTGGGCTAAGATATGAGCAGTCATAACTACTTACTTGATCATGTGCTCTCTGGTGGATGGAACCATATTCCCTGGTCTCATAAAACATAAGGCGATAATAAACACAAAAAGATAAAATCAAATGGGAAAGGAAGAGCCATACAGATTCCAGTGGTATTACATATCTAGATGAAGCAAGTAGGAATTTAGTTAATTTGATTTGGTAGTGAGAATAGAATTATTATGAAATATTTTATTGTTCAGGAAGGATATTGACTATTTTTGTTGCAGGATTATTTATAGTTGTGCAATTCATTTTTTAAATAATTTGGAGAACACCCAGTCCACTGAGGAAATTGAAGTGAATGGAGATTGGAAACACCTTTGAAAAAAATAATCATCTGTGTAACAGCAGGTAATTCAGACATAGGATGGAAAAGTCTCTTAAAAATTCTGAGAAGAAAGAAGATACTAAAACTTCTGATCTGTAAGAATTTACTGTGCTTTTATGGTATTTTTGTAAATGCCTTTTGTACTTAATTCCTAATGAAAAATACTGATACCAGGCACTAAGTAGAGAATACTAAAAGAATCTCAGTTAGCTATGATTGAGAAAATGTAGGCATTAAAGTAAATTCAGTTTGGAGTATCTTTATGTGTGTTATCATAACACAATAAGATAAAACAGAAAGTGCATTTAAAGGAAGCTGCATCAAAATGTCCCAGTCTTTCTCATTAGTTATCTTCTGGTGTCAGGGTGAGAGTTCCAGGCTATGGATTGTGCCCAGACATTTAGAAGGAATGCCACTGCTCAGACTCTATGAGGCAATCCAGTATTTTCTGGGTTTAGAAATGAAAAAATTTTGTCAACACATGTTAAAAGTTAGAGTAATCTTGAGGAGTGCTGTGTGGAGAATATTATACTGCAGTGGATTCCATTGACAATAAACCTGGGAAGGAGATGCTGTAAGCAGATAACATGTCCAGTATGGGCTGCAAGTCTGTGGTCCTGGGCTGTGCCAAGGAGCTTTTCTTGGAGTTAATTTTCCTTTTTTTCTAGGTATAAGGCAGCTATATTGTCTTCATAAAACTGAACTTCCTGGAAGCAAAATGATAAGATTTTAATTATCAGGAAAAATTTTATTTATACTTTTTAGAAAATCTTTCTTTTTAAATTCTAGGTGATATTACAATCTCAACTTCCTGTTTAATTTGATTGTCTTTTAAGTTCCAATCAGCCTTTTATAGGTTTAATTCTTTCAGGATCAGATCAAGAACTGGATTTTGCTTAATGCCTCTCCAAAGGGAAGTCACTGGTGGTCTTACAAACAGTAAATGTTTGGTAAATATGTGAAACCTTTCTGTAACTGAAACTTTATGTTTTTCCTTAATTTCTTATCCCTAAGCCTTTAAGTTTCTGTGGCACATGGTAATTTCAGCTCTGAATGTAGTTTACTGGTAAGAATTCAAGCTCTGATTTATTCCCAGAACATTTTCGAAATACATTTGCATCACTCCAGAATAGAAGGTTTTAAGGTTAATTAAGGTATCCCAACTTGTCTCTTCAGAAGCCGTAGTCAAACAGTTGTGCAAAAAGAGACTTTCCGGAGAAACACATGGGTGACGCTGAGTTATGAAGAGGCAGACAATAGTCCACAGTTTTGGTTCTAGGTTGAAAGTAATTTCGAGGAGAATGATTCGGGTAAAAGTTAAAGGATACAGTTAGAGGACAAGACCTAAAGGAATCCATGCTGACGGCTGAGATTGAAAACCCTGACTGACGAGTCCTTCAGTCTTCCCGTCACTAGGCAGGGTGAGCACCCAAATAAGAGGAAGGGCTCAGTCTATAGAGCTGTGGCTTTCCTAGTAAATTGGGTTTATTTCTAAATTATGAGCTTAGAGCAACAATTTTAAATATTTGACTATGTATCTTTCTATTTCTTAATTCTGTGTGCTTGTATTAAACTGTCTCTCAAGCCATCTTTTTTTAGAACATAATCTTCTTAAACAATAATAACAGAGGCCATTGTTAGTTGATAAACATCCATTAAATGTCTGTAATAGGGCAGTTTCAAGTGACAGGGTGTGGAGATACTTCTGCCGTACACAAGAAAGGTAGTCTGTGACCTGACGGTAGACAGTCAGAAATCATTTCAGGAAATGCAACTGTGAAACAAACAACCAGCCTTCATTTCCTTCGTTTGTGTCATTAAACCACTTTCTTTCAACCTTTTCTGCTCATGGGACTTCTAAATTAATTTTTTTTTTAATTGAGAAAAAAAATTTCTGCCTCCTCCCAGCCTCCCACTCCTCCCGCCCTCCCCCCACTCCTGTCCCCCTCCCTCTCAAGTCTGAAGAGCAGTCAGGGTTCCCTGCCCTGTGGAATGTCCAAAGTCCTCCCCCCTCCATCCTGGTCTAGGAAGGTGAACATCCAAACTGGCTAGGCCCCCACAAAGCCAGAACAAGATGTAGGATCAAAACCCAGTGCCATTGTCCTTGGCTTCTCAGCAACCCTCATTGTCCGCCATATTCAGAGAGTCCGGGTTTATCCCCTGCTTTTTCAGTCACAATCCAGCTGCCCTTGGTGAGCTCCCAATAGATCAGCCCCACTGTCTCCGTGATACTCTGGTTTCTCTTCAGATCGTATAAATCTTTCGCCTTTTACTAAATTAATTTTATAATCTGCAGCACCACACAACTTTGAAATGGAATCATATATGACTTTACTATTGGCAATATGAAGTATGCTTGACTGTTTCTCAAGAGTGATACATTATTTATGTCTACAATTTTATATTCTTGGTACTTATCAGATCCTAATGGAATGTCTAAGAATTTAGTTACACTATGATAAAATTATGAATTGAAATGATCGAATGTTCTTGCACTCATTAAATAGAATCTATTTGTGAGCATTTTCTGAATTTTATTTACTCTCTTTGGAAAAAAATCACCAGCAATAGCCAAGGTATATACTAGTTTATGAATGATCCACTACTATAGAAGAAAAATGAGTAAAGTTGAAGTAAGCCTTGAAACTCAGCAAAAGTAATGAATAAATGTATTTTCCTTTCAGATTGAAATGCTGAACCTGAAAGCATGAAGTCATTCATCTTAACATTTTCAGAGGTTTGTTTGAACCATCCCTTCTGGGAAAGCGCTTTCAAGTGACTCTGGACCAAAGAAGAATTTACAATGCTGTTTTCTGTTTATAGAGCAATATCCTTGGTATTTTCCACTATGCAGACAGCACATTGGGTTTTAATATGGCAGTCAATGTTACATGTCAACACATTACATCTTTCTTCCTGGTTGGTATTCCTGGGTTGGAAAACTTTCACTGCTGGATTGGCATTCCTGTCTGTCTCCTGTTTGTCCTAACCTTGCTGGGGAACAGCATAATCATTCTTACTATAAAGCTAGAGCCAAGTCTCCACCAGCCTATGTATTTCTTTCTTTGCATGCTGGCAATGAATGACATGTGTCTCGCCACTTCTGCAGCTCTGAAGATGCTTGGCATCTTCTGGTTTGATGCCCATTGGATCGATTTTGATACCTGTCTAACACAAATGTATTTTATCCACACTCTTTGCATCATGGAGTCAGCCATCCTAGTAATCATGGCATTTGATCGCTTTGTGGCCATTTGTATCCCCCTTCATTATGCATCAATCCTGACACCATCTATGGTGACTAAACTGGGTCTAGCTGGCCTGATCAGAGGTGTGCTAATGGTTTTGCCATGTCCTCTTCTCATTAAAAGGCTGCCCTACTATACAAAGTATATCATCCACCATGCCTACTGTGAGCACATGGCTGTGGTGAAGTTGGCCAGTGCTAACACTCTCATTAACAGAGCATATGGAATTTCAGTGGCCCTTTCAGTGATCACAGTGGACTTAGGACTCATAGCCACATCTTATGTAAAAATCCTCCAAGCAGTGTTCCGTCTCTCTTCCCAGAACGCCCGCTCTAAAGCCCTGGGCACCTGTGCTGCCCATGTCTGCACTATGCTCGTCTCTTATACACCTGCACTGTTTAGCTTCCTAACTCACCGCATTGGCAAGAAGGTGCCTCCAAGTGTTCACATCATTGTTGCAAGTGTGTACCTCTTACTACCTTCTGCAGTTAATCCAGTGGTGTATGGTGTCAAGACAAAACAGATTCGTGATCGAGTGATAGATCTTTTCTTTACACATAAGAAATTTTCTGAGAAGTAAAACATTACCGTAAAACTTATTTTAGCAGATTTTGTTCTGTGAAGTCAGAGTACAATAATAATAGTTAACTTCTCATTTCAACATTTTATTCTAGTTTAACTAATATTTCTAAAAGACATATTTCATGATGTAATATGTTTTTATAGTCACTCAATTATATTTTGTACAAAATATTTATAGAGCTGTATAATTAATTCACAAATTTAACAAGTTTTACAATTTCAACTTAAATTTATTTATAACCATCTTCTCACATTCTATATCTAAACTTCTCCATACTAATATTTAGGCATCTAGAAGAACTTTATTTAATATTTTGTATTATTTCCATTATAAAGTATGTATTGAAATCACTACTCCTATCCTTAAAGCCTGCAAACAATTTGAAAAATGTCTAAAGCTAATGATATTTCTTCAATTTGTCAGAAATATTATGTTTCAAATTTCTAACATAAAATCTAGAGACCAGAAATACAGAAGAACCAAAGTCAAGTCAAAATGGCTGGAGACAGGCCACCCAGAAGCTTAATGTTTTGGTGCACAAATATTATGACAGTTTCTGATGTAAGGATAATGGAGATGTAAAAACATGAATCCATGCTTAGTGAGAAATAAAATCAAAGTAAGTAGAGGTAAAATATTTGGTTCTTCTTATCTTTGTTTAGTGTGTATCACATCATTTAAGGCAATCCTAATCACAAGACTATAAGGAATAAGATAAGAATATAAAAAATGATCATCATAAATATTGTAAAGGATGAGAGGGGTTTTCCATCATATGGTACCTTCTCTCCCTGACCTAGAGTGTACTGATATTTGACAATGGATATATACTATTTTTATTTGCACATTGGTAACTCCAGGACAAACCACTAAACACTTTAAAGGATACAAATGGAAATAAGATACTAAAATTCTTAAAAATATGCAACAAAACCTATAAAAGAAAAAATGAAAGGAAAATCAGTAAATTAACATTTAGAAAGCTGTTCCAAATATTGTGATAATTTTCCAACTATAAACATAATCACAGCGAGTGTGAATTATCTAAATACACATGAAAAGACAGATTTTTTTCAGAGTGTATAAAATCAAGTACAAGCTGTGTTTTCTGAATGACGAACTCACATTGCTTTTGATATAGGGTCATTAAATAAAGGAAAAATAACAAAAGATGGAAAAGAATGAAAACAAACATAAATCTGTAAAGCAACTGTATTAATGGCCACAATCATTAACAGTCTGAACAACTGAAAACAAACCCAACTCTATCTTGCTTTACAGAAACGTACTTTCATTGTAAAAACACATATGGGTTAAAATTGAGTACAGAAAAAATGTTTATTCCTCCTAAACACAAAACAATAAACAACTCTGAGCGTCATGTTTGGAATAAAATAGATTTTATATTAATTGACTTTGACACGGTTAATGTTCAGATTTCACAATGAAGAAGAGATCTCTTCATTAAAATCTGAACTACTACTCATCTTAAAGGATGATGGAGGTGGGTCTTGTATCTATCTGTTGCTTTCATTGGTTAATTAATAAAAAAACTGCTTGGCCTTTGATAGGACAGAAAATTAGGTAGACAGAGTTAACAAAACAAAATGCTGGGAGAAAGAAGCCGAGTCAGTCAGTCGTCATGATTCTCCCGCCGGACACAGACGCAGGTTAAGATCCTCCCTGGTAAGCCACCAGCTCATTGTGCTACACAGAATATTAGAAATGGGTTAGATCAATATGTAAGAGCTAGCCAATAAGAGGTTAAAACTAATGGGCCAAGCAGTGTTTAAAAAAAATAGTTTCCGTGTAATTATTTCGGGTATAAAGCTAGCCTTGCGGGCGGCCGGATGGCAGAACACAGCCTGCTGCTCCTTAATTCAACAAAAGGAAATCTTCAAGAAAGAAGATACAGAGAAAAAGAAACTAAACACAGGCACAATTAAGGGAATGAATTTTATCTCTTCTTTCTCTGCACTTGAGAGAACAGCAACAAGAATATCAGCAAGCATATATTATCTGTAAACAACACAGTTAGCCAACATAACCAAATAAATATTTATCAAATATGCTATCTAACAACAATAGAATATATATTGTTCAAGTAAACACAGACTATCTGGAAACTCATTAAATTTTAAATTTTATTTATTGGTCTGTGTGTGTGCATTACAGGAATCTATTCTCTTCTTCTGTCATGAGACCCAGGGGTCAAACTCAGGTTGGCAAGTTTGAATTGCCAGTGATTTTACCCACTGAGCTATTTTTCCAGCTTAGGAAATTGAGTTTTTTTAAATTTTACCTCTTAATTATGTGATTTTCTTAGTTTAACCTTGTGCCAACTTGAAATACTTTTCATACAAAATATTTAATCATGTTTTTCCCTCTTTAAATTCTTCCCATATATTCCCCACTGAAGAGAAAGAGAAAGGGAAGAGGAAAGTGGGGAGGGAGATCATACACACACACACACACACACACACACACACACACACACAGACCAATACATATACTCATACACACAAAATACACACACACACACAGAGGAAGAGAGAAAGAGAATTTTAAACAATTCTGAACAATTCAGAATTTAAAATCTACTTATTGCTTTGAAACAAAGTTAGGAGGAAATGTACCAATCTTTACTTTACTTTGGTGTTGGTGCTGGATACTGATTCACAGTTCATACTAGACATACTCCTGAGCTGTAGTGTACTCCTGAGCTATACACTGCCTAATCCTCCTTTTTAAGTCTTTATATAATTTCTTTTAAAATTAATTTACAAGCATTTATTCTGATTTTTTCCAAGTACAGAAGCAAATTTTCCCAAAATGAATGTCTTTGGGAAACTTACATGTACCCTCTAAAATGTACAGAAATAAATCTACTTATAGCGATACAGTTTCTATTATAACTATATGTCTGATCTGAAGACAAAGACATTTTATGTGATGTTAAAACCAAAGTCAAAGTGGCAATAAGTACAGAATATATTCCCTTAGTAAAATCCCTCAGCAGGTGGGGAGACTACTGAACATTATGGATATTTGTAACTTGGGGATTACGAATAGTATTAAAATAAGATGTAGTATGTTAATTTATTAGTATGAAACTATGTTGTTGGTTTTTAAAAACTGTTTATAA
>NW_004949171.1:160244-162707 GCF_000317375.1 Microtus ochrogaster | reverse complement strand
TGAATGGTGGGTGAGATAGGAAGAAAGATGCAGTATGCAGGGAGTAGAGGCCCTGCAGAGAGCCCAGGAAGGATAGGGGGTTGAGGAAATTCTGAGTTCCCTGTCCCGGGCTGTAGCCACGGGGTCAGACACTCACCCCAATGTCTGCTCCCCTGGCGCCAAAAGATCAGGTCTCCTTGCTGGATGCTTAGCTCATAAACAAAAGACTTGAGGGGAGTGAAATGCCCATCTGCAGTACCAGAGAGGAAAATTGCATTTCACATCCTCCTGAGAAACATACCAACCATGACATCACTGTGAACCTGTAACTAAGCATTGTGTTCCTCTAGGACTGACTCTCAGAAGTGCAGGATACAATCTAAGTCCCGAATGTCCATGGACATTACTGTTTCATCATAAATTTCTTTGGTTCCGTGGCATCTGTTCACACTAGGTCTCTAGTGTGATCTCAAGACAAGAGGCCTCTGCGATGAACAACTAAAGGTCAGGTCTCATTTTCACTGCTTACGGAAACGGAATAATTTCTTCTTTGCCAAAGCAAATCTAAATTTCCAGATATTAAAATATAGCATATTTAATATGGAATACACTTTATAAATATTTTGTCTGTTAATGTCTATTATCTTGATATCAAACATAAGTACCTCTAGATTTGTTCTCACTGGATTTCCTGGCCTAGAAGTTTACTAATTATGTTTGCCATTCCTTTCTCAACCATCTATGCAATGCTGTTCCTGGGAAACTGCATGATACTTCATGTGATCCAGATTGAACAAAGCCTGCACCAGCCCATGTTCTACTTCCTGGCTATGTTAGCTCTCACAGACCTGTGCATGGGGCTGTCCACTGTACACACAGTGCTGGGCATCCTTTGGGGCTTGGTTCAAGATATCAGCCTGGATGCCTGCATTGCACATGCTTATTTCGTTCATCATTTGTCCTGCTTGGAGTCTGCTGTCCTCCTTGCCATGTCCTTTGACCGCTACATTGCCATTTGCAACCCTCTACGCTATTCCTCCATCCTAACCAATGCCAAAATCGTGAAAATTGGAGTGGCCATCATATGTAGGAGTTCTATGCTCATTCCTCCAGTCATCATCCGTTTGAAGTTCTTAAATTACTGCCGGCCTCATCTCCTATCTCACTCTTTCTGCCTGCACCAAGACTTAATTCGTCTGGCATGTTCAGATATTCGCTTCAACAGCTTCTATGCTCTGGCTCTGGTGATTTGCACCCTATTATTGGATGCAATGCTCATTCTTGCCTCCTACGTCATGATCCTGCACACAGTTCTAGCCATTGCTTCCCGGGAGGAGAGAATGAAGTCTTTGCAAACTTGTGTCTCTCACATCTCTGCTGTTTTGGTTTTCTACATCCCCATCATTGGTCTGACCATGGTGCACCGATTTGGGTAGCGTCTCTCTCCTGTGGTTTAGGTCCTCATGGGCAATATCTACATCCTTTTTCCACCCTTGATGAACCCCATCATATACAGTATCAAGACTCAGCAGATACGCGTGAGAATCCAGAGACTATTTTCCTTGAAAGGAACCTAAGTCTTCATGTAACTTGTGTTTAAAAGTAAAGGAATACATTCACAAAAAATGACTATCAGACCCAGAACTTGACTAATTAACTCATCTTTTACTGACAGTTTACTTTTTATAAAACTTTCTCCTACTTCTTGACACAGTAAGCCTGAATTGGCATTGGCTTATTTAAAATTTATGACCATTATATAAATCAGAATGTGAATTTATGAAGTACTTGCAATTATATTAGAAGATGAGTTTGATTTAGCTCATGATGATTGACTAGGAAATTTCTTCCCATAATGTGGCCAATGGATAAATGATGCATTCGTTTCTTCCGATTCAGAGAACAGTAAACTTTTATGAATATATCCCTTCATGTATTTACTAAATTATCTTTTTAATTCTTATTACTTCAGTAAACTATTAATTTTACTTGCATAGTCTCTGCTCCTCAATTTATTCAAATGATATAATAGAGAGTAAGTATCATGAAGATGTTGGGCTTTTTAAAAAATTTACACTATTTATAATTAAGAATATGTGTGTGGTAGAATATGATCACACGAGTACAGGTGCCTGCTGATGCTAGCATCATCATGTCTTCCCGAAGCTGGAGTTAGAGGAGGTTGTGAGTATCTGGACATGGCTGCTGATAGCTGAGCTAGCTCTTCATTTTGAGAGATTGATCATTTTAGTCAGTTGAAACAGAATGCAATAAAAACTAATAGATGTCTTGCTGTTGGTGTGATTTTCAGTCCAAATATCTACCTAATATTTTCATAGGAATAGTAAGAAGATTGAAAATATAACTCACTGCTTAACTCATAGTGACTTAGAGTACAGTAGAGTGCACGTTTGTAATTATCATATTTAGCAATAATGAACAGTGACATAAATAGTGACTGTGATAGAGGAAGATTTGAGTGAC
>NW_004949171.1:134674-160144 GCF_000317375.1 Microtus ochrogaster | reverse complement strand
GACTGGATGGTTTTTCATTAAAATTTTTATATGTTACAAAATTAGTGTAGACCTCGAAGTTTTGGTGTATATAGTATTAAAATGTTTATATGTTTATAAAGTAATATTTCTGCCAGCATTTTGCTCTAGATAGTATTTTATTTTGTGTTATTTGATTTTGAAATGCATCTATGTTCATGAGTGAGATTGGCCTGTAATTCTCTTTCTTGGTTGAGTCTTTGTGTGGTCTTGGTATATCCTTCATTAGTTTGGGAAAATTTTCTTCTATAATTTAGTTGAATATATTTTCTGTGCCTTTTAGCAGGATTTCTTCTCCTTCTTCTATCCTTATTATTCCTAGGTTTGGTCTTTCCATTGTGTCCCAGGTTTCCCAGATGTTTTGTGTTAAGAATTTGTTGGATTTAAATAACAAATTGGGATAAATGGGGACCATGAGAGAAAGTTGAAGAAAAGGAGAAAGGAAGAAAGGGGAACAGAGGAAAAAATGTATAGCTCAATAAAATCTATTAAAAATTTAAAAAATATCAAAAAAGAATAGTCACAGTGAAAGTGAATTTTCTAAATATACCTGTAAAGATATATTTTTTCAGACTGAATAAAATCCAGTACAAGCTGTGTATTTTGAATGAAGAATCCGCATTGTTTTTGAAATAGGGTCATTAAATGAAGGAAAGATAACAAGAGATGGAAAAGGATGAAAGCAAGCAGAAATCTGTAAAGCAACTATTTAATGGCCTCAATTATTAATAATCTAATTTTTTTTTTTAGTTTTTTTTTTTGGTTTTTCGAGACAGGGTTTCTCTGTGGCTTTGGAGCCTGTCCTGGAACTAGCTCTGTAGACCAGGCTGGTCTCGAACTCACAGAGATCCGCCTGCCTCTGCCTCCCGAGTGCTGGGATTAAAGGCGTGCGCCACCATCGCCCGGCTAATTATTAATAATCTAAACAACTGAAAACAAACCCAACTCTATCTTGCTTTACAGAAATGTACTTTCATTTTAAAAACACATATGGGTTAAAATTGAGTACAGGAAAAATTCTTATTCCTTTTTGCACCTAAATACAAAAACAGCAAACAACTCTGAGCAGCCATGTTTATGATGAATAGATTTTTATATTAAATTACTTTGACACGGTTAATGTGCAAATTTCACAATGAAAAAGAGATCACTTCATTAAAATATGAAGAACTACTCACCTTAAAGGAAATCTTCAAAAGAAATGCTACAGAGAAAGACGAACTATACACAGGCACAATTAAGGGAATGAATTTCATCTCTTCTTTCTCTAAAACAGCAACCAGAATATCAACAATCACGTTATTTTTGAAAAACACAATCAGCCAACATAAACAAATTAATATTTATCAAATACTCTATCTGACAACAATAGAATATGTATTGTTCAAGTCCATATAGACTATCTGGAAACTCATTAAATTTCAAAATTTATTTATTGGCATGTGTGTGCATGTTGCATAACTCAGGTGAGAGTCAGAGGATGGCTTTCAGGAGTCTATTCTTTTCTTCTGTCCCAGGGTCAAACTCAGGTTAGCAATTTGCATTGCCAGTAATTTCACCCACTGAGCTGTCTATTAAATTGTGCTGAATTAAAATATCTTTATACAATACATTTTTGTCATGTTTTTCCCTCTTTCAATTCCTCACAATCTTCGTACTGAAGAGAAAGAAAGAGGGAAGAGGGAAAGGGAGAGAGAGATCAGAGAGAGAGAGAGAGAGAGAGAGAGAGAATTTTAAACAATTCTGAACAATTCAGATTTTAAAATCTACTTATTGCTTTGAAACAAAGTTAGGAGGAAATGTACCAATCTTCACTTTTATATTGGTGTTGGTGCTGGGAACTGATCCACAGTTCACACTGAACATGCAGTCTACTCCTGAGCTATATGCTACTTTATCCTCTTTTTTAAGTCTGTATAGAATTTCTTTAAAAAATTAACTTACAAACATTTATTCTGATCTTTTTCCAACCATAGAGGCAAATTTCTCCAAAATGAATGTCTTTGGGAGACTTACATGTACCCTCTAAAACATAAAGAAATAAATCTACTTACAGAGTTACAGTGTCTATTAAAACAACGTGTCTGATCTGAAGACAAAGACATTTTATGTGACTGTAAAACCAACATCAAAACTGCAATTAATATAGAATATATTCCCTTAGCAAAAACAGGTGGGGATACTGCTTTTCTCAACTGAACATTATGGATATTTGTCACTTGGGGATTATGAATAGCATTTAAATAAGGTATCATGTGTTAATTTATTAGTATGAACTGATGTTGTTGGTTTCTGAAAAACCTTTTAGAACACAATTCCACATGTTGATGTTTTCTCTTTAAAATTATTTCTTTCATTTTTGAGATTATAATATTCATCTGTCCCCTTTCATTTTTTCCTTTAAACCCTGTTAAATAGCTCTCATTCATCTTTATGAAATTCATGATCTCTTTTTACATTAACTGCTGTCATTATATATATTTACAATCACATTAGTAAATGTTTTCAATAGAAATAATATTATATGTATTTATGTTTTATTGCTGACCATTTGGTATCTAATAACCAATTGGTATGCTCTTTTCTGGGTAGGAGGACAATTTTTCATGTTCTAGGTATTTTTTTAATAGCCTGTATTTCTTTGTGTAGGACTGAGGACCCCTGGACTTTCCCCACGTCAATTTTCATGGTTATTGTTTAACTCATATTCAGGCAGTCATGTTGCAGACAGGTTAGGCAGGTTTGAAAGTTCTTTAACTACTATGTGGAATTTCTCAGAGATACAGTAGTGGATGTAGATGTATATGAGGCAAGGCCCAGATGTGCTTTCTTTATTACTGATATAGTGTTAAATGTGTGCCACATTCTCTAATTCCCAATTTATTTAAATTACACATCACTCAGATAATATAAACACTGTAGGTTTTTAGAATCACACGGTTTGAAGTCCGTGCTTCATAGTGAAAACATAAAAATTAACATTATTAAATCTCCTTAAATCTCCTGTAGATTGAGAAGAAAGGCAAAGTATAATTTGTATACATTAATAATTCGGAGAAGAGAAAAGTACTGTGATGCCCAACAAAACATTAATCTTCCACTAAGATTGCTTCTTTTCTCTTTTTCCAAGAGCCAATAATAATAATAATAATAATAATAATAAGTGTTATGTCAACCAATCTGTTTCCATAGGGGTTCTTTATGACTTGAGGGGAGTGAAATGTACCAGAGAGGAAAACTGCCCACACATTTAATATCTTCCTGAGGGCATACCAACCATGACATCACTGTGAACCTGCAACTAAGCATTGTGATCCTCTAGGACTGACTCTCAGAATTGCAGGATACAATCTAAATCCCAAAAGACGCCAGACATTATTGTATCATCCCCAAACTCCCTGCTTCTCTGATATCTCTTAATACTAGGTTTAAATGTTTGATGTCTAGACAAGAGGTCTCTGTGATGATCAACAACCATCAGGCATTTACTTATCTGCTTACAGAAACTAAATAATTTCTTCTTAAACAAAAGATCAATATTAAATGAGAAATGGTATATATAATATAGAATACTCCTACAGAAATATTTTATATTTTTAACAATGTCTATTATCTCGATGCCAAACTTAAGTACCTCTGGATTTGTTCTCACTGGATTTCCTGGCCTAGAAGTTTACTAATTATGTTTGCCATTCCTTTCTCAACCATCTATGCAATGGTGTTCCTGGGAAACTGCATGATACTGCATGTGATCCGGATTGAACAAAGCCTGCACCAGCCCATGTTCTACTTCCTGGCTATGTTAGCCCTCACAGACCTGTGCATGGGGCTGTCCACTGTACACACAGTGCTGGGCATCCTTTGGCGCTTCGTTCAAGATATCAGCCTAGATGCCTGCATTGCACAGGCTTATTTCATTCATGATTTGTCCTTCATGGAGTCTGCTGTCCTCCTTGCCATGTCCTTTGACCGCTACATTGCCATTTGCAACCCTCTACGCTATTCCTCCATCCTAACCAATGCCAAAATTGTGAAAATTGGAGTGGCCATCATATGTAGGAGTTCTATGCTCATTCCTCCAGTCATCATCCGTTTGAAGTTCTTAAATTACTGCCGGCCTCATCTCCTTTCTCACTCTTTCTGCCTGCACCAAGACTTAATTCGTCTGGCATGTTCAGATATTCACTTCAACAGCTTCTATGCTCTGGCTCTGGTAATTTGCACCCTATTATTAGATGCAATGCTCATTCTTGCCTCCTACGTCATGATCCTGCACACAGTTCTAGCCATTGCTTCCCGGGAGGAGAGAATGAAGTCTTTGCAAACTTGTGTCTCTCACATCTCTGCTGTTTTGGTTTTCTACATCCCCATCATTGGTCTGACCATGGTGCACCGATTTGGGCAGCATCTCTCTCCTGTGGTTTAGGTCCTCATGGGCAATATCTACATCCTTTTTCCACCCTTGATGAACCCCATCATATACAGTATCAAGACTCAGCAGATACGCGTGAGAATCCAGAGACTATTTTCCTTGAAAGGAACCTAAGTCTTCATGTAACTTGTGTTTAAAAGTAAAGGAATACATTCACAAAAAATGACTATCAGACCCGGAACTTGACCAATTAACTCATCTTTTACTGACAATTAACATTTTATAAAACTTTCTCTTACGTCTTGACACAGCAAGCTTGAATCATTGGTATTGGCTTATTTAAAGTTTATGATCATTCTATAAATCAGAATGTGATGTTATAAAGCATTGACAATTATATTAGAAAATGAATTTGATTTAGTTCATGATGACTTTGACTAGGAAATTTCTTCTCATACTGTGGTCAGTGAATTAATGATGCATTTGTTTCTTCCTATTCAAAGAAAAGTAAAATTTCATGAATATATCCTTTCATTATATTACTAAATTCTCTTTTTTCATTCTTATTACTCCAGTCATCTATATATTTCTCATGCATAATCTCTGCTTCCCAATTTACTCAAACGATATCAAAGAGAGTAAGTATGATGAGAATGTTGGGCTTTTAAAAAAGTTTTAATTTAATTTTAATTAAATATATTTGTGTGGTAGGATATGCTCACATGAGTACAGGTGCCTGCTGATGCTAGCATTATCAGGTCTCCCTGAAGCTTGAGTTAGAGGAGGTTGCTGATAGCTGAGCCATCTCTTCATTTTGAGAGACTGACTATTTTAGTCATTTAAAACACAATGCAATAAAAACCAATAGATGTCTTGCTGTTGGTGTGATTTTCAGTCCAAATATCTACCTAATATTTTCATAGGAATAGTAAGAAGATTGAAAATATAACTCACTGCTTAACTCATAGTGACTTAGAGTACAGTAGAGTGCACGTTTGTAATTATCATATTTAGCAATAATGAACAGTGACATAAATAGTGACTGTGATAGAGGAAGATTTGAGTGACTTGAACAAGTTCTTCTTTAATTCACATCTCTGTCTCATTTCATTTAAAATTATGTATTAAAGTACCTAGATGATTTTTTATTAAAATATTTATATGTTACAAAATTATTTTAGACCTTAAAGTTTTGGTGTATATAGTATTAAAATGTTTATATGTTTCTAAAATAATATTTCTGCCAACTTTTTGCTATTAGCAGTATTTTATTTTGTGTTATTTGATTTTGAAATGCCAAGAGTATCATGAAATAATAGATTTTAGGAAATATTTTATGGTTAAATTTTTATCTATTGTCTGTTTTATTTTCAGGCAAATCATGCTCATTTCCTACTTTTCATTGTCCTTGTTTAAAAGAAATTTTAGATAAATGGGTGACCAATGTAAAATCTATAGTAAAGGAACTGGAGCGATGGCTTAGAAGCTATAAAAACTTGGTGCCCTTGCAGTTGATCTGGGTTTCTTTCCCAGCACTGACACCATGGCTTAGATCTTTTAACTCCAGTTTCAGAACATCCAATGTTAGATTTTGGCCTCCTGGCACCATCCGTGTATGTGGTACATTTATGTACATGTATTCAAGCACTCACATACATAGAATATTATTCAAGTAATAAATAAAATATATAGTAACTAGAAGAAGAAGTGTTACAGAAGTTCCTACTTGTATAAATTTCATTCAAATATTATTAACTGATCTAGGGTAGTGGGTATATTGAGACATAATCACCAACAGTAATTCATCCTTTTTTGATGGAATTCATGCTGTGGTGAACTTCGAAAGATACTTAGGTTGATGTAGTCACCACCATAATGTAAACATAGTATATTATACCAAGTTGTAAGCCCCCTTGTGGTAATTTTGGTCACTAGCTTCCACAAACTCAAACTCCTGACCACCAGGTATGTCATTTCTATCATGTAGATTTGGCGTTCTTAATCACTATCCAAATGCAAATAGACTAGATCTCTTTACTTAAATGAATAATTTTCCATTCAATAATGCTTTTGAAATTCTTTATGCTGTATATTGTTTCATATTTTTAAAACACCATTTTCTCTTAATATTGCATTGAACTAGTTAATAAATTTTCTTTCAATGCCAATCTATATTTCATTCATCATTATATTTTTATAAAGACATGATGAACATTTGTATATCATAATTTCAAATATCCCCCTAGTTATAGAATCTCTTATTTGGTGTGTACTTATTTCCCTCTATGATCCTATTGAGAGGAGAACTTCTCACTCTAACCCCGGGGAAAATCTAAGTAAAATTCCTGATTTATTTTGTTCCCTATGCATTCAGAGATGTGTGATCTACTGAGTTTTATGTTAGTTTATTCTGATTTTCATGTATTTTGTTTTGTGAATGCTACAACCAGTGTCCTAATAATAAATAAAAATCCCTTTAAAACAATCATTAGTTAATATTTATCATATACCTACTTATAACAAGCTCCTTATAATAGACTCAGTGAACAAGTCTGTAGGGTGATTCATAATCATTTAATTTCTGGAAGGGATGGAAATAAATGTATTTAAATGCTAGGAAATGGTAGGGAGTTAATTTGTTTTCAAATTAGCAAGCTTACCAGGGTTATTATTCTTACAATTTTCTTTTTGCTTATTTTCACTTAATTGTCAGTTGGTATAATGGAAAGAATTTTAAGTAATGTACTGATGCAACTGTGTATTTTCTCATAAACACTAGTTATTAGTTCTTTCTTTATTCAGCTATGAATACCAGAATTCTTCAAGAGTATTGTGTCCCCTTTAAAATAAAACACAAATTGAAGATATTTCTGCTTTCTATTGTGGAATTTTCTTTTGCTGTGTGACCCATACTGATTGTTGTCTGTACTGCTGATCTACTTAAAGTTCAATTAATGCAACTGAATAGAAAGAAAACAATATACTTGCTGAGGTGTGGTGCAGCAAATGGGGACTTTTGACTGAACTCTTATAGGAGAATCTCATATTGCTTTTTTTTAAAAAAATTATTCATTTTACATACCAACTACTGTTCCTATCCTCCCCTCCTCCTGCTCTCCTTGGACTCATGAGCCATTCCCCCCTTCACTCCTAAGAAAAGCTAAGGCCTCCCAAGGGGAGTCAGCAATGCTTGGTATAGTTGAGGCAGAAACAAACCCTTCCCCCTGCATCAAAATTGAGAAATGCATCCTACCATAGGGAATGGTCCCCTAAAAAACAGTTTATGCATCCCATGCCAGGGGCTCTTCTGGAAACTAAGCTACATAATTGTTCCCCACCTGAAGAGGGCACAGTTCAGTCCCATGTAGGTTCTTCACCTGTTCGTTTAGAGTCAGTGAATTTCCATGAGCTAAGGTCAGCTGTCTCTGTGGATTTCCCCATCATGTTCTTGACACCGGCTTGCTCATGTAATCTTTCCTCCTTCCTTTCAACAGGACTTCCGGAGTTTGGCCTGGTACCTGGCTGTGGATCTCTGTATCTACTTCCATCAGTTACTGGATGAAGATTCTATGATGACAGGGTATTCATCAATCTGATTACAGGGGAATGCCAGTTCAGGCACTCTCCTGATTACTGCTAGGAGTCTTAGCTGGGGTTATTCTGTGAATTCCTGGTAATTTCCCTTGTGCTGGGTTTATCCCTAACCCTATAATGGTTCCTTATATCAAGAGAGTTTTCGCTTTTTTCAGATATTTTTTTCATTGCTTTCACACTCCCTCTCTCCCCCAACTCAACATTCCAGTTCATTCATGTTTTCATCCTCCATCCCCTCCACTCTGTTTCCCCTTCCCCAGTTTACCCAGGAGATCACATCTATTTCCCCTTCCCAGAGCTATCCATGTTCCCCTCATAGAGTCCTTCTTGTTACCTAGCTTCTCTGCAGCTCTGGATTGTAGTTGGGTTATCCTTTGTTTTTTATCTAGTAATCACTTATGAGTGTTTGCCTCACTTTTTCACTCTGGAGTTCTATTCTTCAAGGTTTCATCTGGTTCTTTTCTCTTGATTTGATTCAGAGACATAACTTGGGTCTTACCCTAAACTATTGCAACCTGACTTACCTTCTCCTCTCTGACAGCTGTGTGCAGTTCCCTTGCTGAAAGAGTCATTTCTCAGTGTCTGCAAAGACAATGATTTCTACTGGCAACTACAAAGTAAGCTGTTGCTGTGATCCGTGTTTTGTCTAAGAGCTATGATGGGCTATATGGTCCTTAATACACCGTGAAAGAGGAGACTTCCAGAGAATCTTGTCTATTTTTTCTGACAGAACATGCTAGATGATTGTTTTACTCCAACAGCATTACCACATGTCTTGGGAGTACACGTTAGACATCCGTCTGGGAAAGAGTGACACTATCTCTTGCTTTTAGCTTCCTCTCAGGATATAGTATGCTGATGCATTTTTATGTCCTGATGGTTTCAGCTGGACCCAGAAAATACGTAGTTGAAACTAAGATCCCTGAAATAACATCAAGAATGTCCAAAAGGCAAATAATCTTTGCAATTCAAATAATAGTTCACTTTCACTCAATTTTGGCAACAACCAAGAAAGGAGGGGTCTAATAAAGGACAGTGATGGCACTTGACAGAGAATAATTCCAATCCTGACCGTCCAAGTCAGGGATTCAAGTCAGGGTGAGCACTGAGGGCCAGAGAAGGAGACACTGAAGTGGAATATTCCAGGTTAGAACTCTCAGGGTTAAGGCTTCTGATTCAGACTGTACAACAACTGAGTATCTTCCTTCTGTCTTTTGTTCTCTCCTAGTATGTTTGTATTTTCCTTCTTCTAACCACATTCTTTTTCTACTTTTATTTAAAAAAAAACAAAAACCATATCTTTTCTCATTTTACATACCAATCCTAGTTCCCACTTCCTCCCTTATTCCCATTCCCTCCACCTTCCTCCCCACCCTACCTCCCACCCACTCATCAGAGAGGGTAAGACACAATGCTCTGAGGAAGAGTCAAAGCCTACTATATTTAGGCTGGAGTAAGGAATCCCTCCAAAGAGAATGGGTTTCAAAATGTCAGCACAAGCAGACAGTGGCCCCACAGTCTACTTCAGCCATACAATTATAGCCCACATTCCAAGGGCCTCATTTGGTCCTATGCTGGTTCTTTTCTTGTCCGACAAGAGTTGGTGACCTCCCCTTAGCTCAGGTAAGCTGTTTCATTTAGTGTCCCCATCATGGTCTTGACCTCTTTTCCCAGTGCTCTGCTGTGGCTCTCTGCCTCTGCTTCCATCAGTTGCTGGATGAAGGTTCTATGGTAAGTTTAAGGTAGTTAGGTCTTTTTTTAGATTTTTATTGAGCTCTACATTTTTCTATGCTCCCCTCCTCACCTCTTCCCTCCCCTTCGTCTCTCTCCCAAGGTTCCCATGCTCCCAATTTATACAGGAGATCTTGTCTTTTTCTACTTCACATATATATTAGATCTATGTATGTCTCTCTTAAGGTCTTCATTGTTTTCTAGGTTCTCTGGGATTGTGATTTGTGGGTTGGTTTTCTTTGTTTTATGTTTAAAAACCACTTATGAGTGAGTATATGTGATAATTGTCTTTCTGTGTCTGGGTTACCTCACTCAAAATGATGTTTTCTAGATCCATTCATTTGCCTGCAAAAATTAAGATGTCATTATGTTTTTCTGCTATGTAGTACTCCACTGTGTAAATGTATCACATTTTCCTTATTCATTCTTTGGTCGAAGGGTATTTAGGTTGTTTCCAGGTTCTGGCTATGACAAACAGTGCTGCTATGAACATAGTTGAGCCCATGATTGAGCATCCTTTGGATATATACCCAAAAGTGGTATTACTGTGACTTGAGGAAAGTTGTTTCCTAATTTTCTGAGATTGCCACACTGACATTCAAAGGGGCTGAGCCAGCTTGCATTCCCACCAGCAATACAGGGGTATTCTAAGATAATCTTTAATTTGACTACAAGGCAAGGCCAGTTCTAACCACATTCTTGAAACATACAAAGCTGGGACTCCTTGAGGGAAATCCAAACAGAAAGTTTTGTTTAGTTTTCCAGAGTCAGGGATTGATTTATGGTTATTTATAACTGTTGTTTTAGAACTGGGACTTAACAGGATGATTTGAGAGGTCTGGCAGAAGGTTCCTATTCATGCAAAGGAGGTTAAAAGAAAACTGAGAGCATTATTGCCACAGCAGTATAAGCTTTAACACTAATAATTGATGAAAAGTAGCTCTGGTAAAGCCTTATGAGACACAGTCTCCAATAATGTCATTGGGTTTCTTTGTATTGGCCATCTACTGCTGGGCATGGTGTCTATTCTTAATGGTGGTTTGTTTACCTAGTAAGACTCGGTTGGAGGAAACTAATGCTTTCCTTTGAACGCTTTCACTAATTTCAGATAGTTTCTGGGTTAGGGATGGAGCTTGTGTCCACTTCCTTTTCTGTGCTGGGACCCCATCTGGCCCAGACATGTGCAGGTTCTGTGTATGCTCCCACAGTGTCTGTGAGTACACATGCACATCAGTCATGCTGGGTTTAGGAGGTCTTGATTGTTCTGTGTCCTCTACCCACTCGGGCTATTACAGCCTTTCCACCTCATCTTTCCCAGATATCCCTGAAGCCTGAGGGGAGGCATTTGAAGGAGACATCTCATTTAAGACTGTTTTGAAGTCTCTTCCTCTCTTCCTTATTGTCCAGCTGTGTGTCTCTGTAATGTGTTTTCATCTGCTGTGGGAGAAATCCTCTTTGATAATGGCTGATTAAAACATTGATTTTGAGCATATTGTAATGCTATTAGGAGTCATTTTTTGCAATATTCCTTTAGCATACCAATAGTGTCAGTTATGGGTTCAATGTCATGAAGTGTGCTTTAAGTCAATCGTATATTAGTCAGTTATTCTTCAAGCTTGTGCCCCAATTGTACCATCACATGTTGCAAGAAGGTCACCATTGTAGACTGAAGGGTTTGTCAGCTCGTTTGGTGTTTATCTTTCTACTTTTTGAAATGCAGAGTATTTCACAGTATCAGGAATAGTAGTCAGTAGGGATAAAGACTATAGGTTGGCTCTATCTCAACTTCTCCATTTTCCATGAGTTGTATGGGTGCTGCCTTCAGCAATGGAGCCCTGGAATCCATTTGTGAAGAACAACCAACATCTAGGGCAAAATCCTGAGTAATTTGAGGATTCCCATAGAGCACCCATGGGGTTATTTTATTTTACTTATTCTTAGGAATCTCAGTCTTTTATTGAAAATACTTTTTAATACAATATGTTCTGATTACAGTTTCCCCTTCTTCAACTCCTCTATGATTCTCCTCCCTCTCATCCCACCAAAATCCACAATCTTTATTTTTCTCTCATTAAAAAATAGTCAGGCATCTCAAGAAGTAATAAAATGAACTAAAACCAAAACAAGAAAATCGAAACAAAGAAGAAAACAAACAAGAAAAAGAATCAAAGGAAAAAGTACAAGAAATACATATAGACATGGATACACACCCTTCATACACACAGACATCCCACAGGAACATAAAACTGGAACTCCTACTATCTACACAAAAGCCCAGGTTTAAGCAGAGTCTTCTCAAAAGAGGAAACACAAAGAGCTAGAAGCAATTAAAGAAATCTTCAACATCTTTAGTGTTCAGGAAAATTGAGTTTTCTTTAAGGCAGTCTCCATGGGGAAACAAACTAAATTTTTTATTATTTATTTGTTTTTCTGAGACTGGGTTTTTTTTTTGTAGCTTTGGTACCTGTTCTGGAACTCTCTCTATAGATCATACTGGCCTTGAAATCGCAGAGATCTGCCTGCCTCTGCATCCTGAATGCAGGGACTAAAGGCATGCACCACCACTGCCTGGTGAAACAAACTAACCTTAAGAGCAGTTCTGAACATAGCTGGACAAATGACTTTGTGGTATGATTGAGCATCCTTTGGTTATATACTCAAGAGTAATATTTCTGGGTCTTGAGGTATATTGTGTCACAAGTTTCTGAGAAAACGCCATACTGCTTTCCAAAGTGGCTGTATAAGTTTGCACTCCCACCAACAAGGGGAGGAGTGTTCCCCTAACTCCACATCCTCTCCAACATAGGCTGTCATCAGTTTATTTTCATCTTAGCCATTTTGATATGTATAAGATGGTATCTCAGAGTTGTTTTAATTTGTATTTCTCTGATGACTAAGAATGTTGAGAAATTCCTTAAATGTCTTTTGACCATTGAGTTTCACCTGTTGATAATTCTTAGCGTAGATCCGTACCCTGTTTTAAAATTGGATTATTTGGTATTTTGGTGTCTAGTTTCTTCAGTTCTTTATATATTTTGAAGATCAGGTCTTTGTCAGATGTAAGGTTGATGAAAATTTTTTCTATTCTGAAGGTTGACATTTTATCTTATTGACTGTGTTCTTTGCCTTAAAGAAGCATTCAGTTTCAGGAGGTCCCATTTATTAATTGTTGCTCTCAATGTCAGTGTTACTGGTGTTATATTTAGGAAGTGGTCTCCTCTGCCAAAGCATACAAGGCTATTTTCTATTTTTTTGTTTATCATTTATAGTGTAATTGGATTTGTGTTCATGTTTTTGATCCATTTGGACTTGAGTTTTGTTGGATAAAGAACATGTGATGCATTTAAACAATGGAGTATTACTCAGCAGTAAAAAACAATAACATCTTGAAATTTGCAGGCAAATGGATAGAAATATGTGTATATCAATGATGTAACTCAGGCCCAGAAAGACAAACATGGTATGTACTTCCTCATAAGTAGATATTAAATATAAATAAAGGATAACCATCTTACAATACACAACCCCAGAGAAGCTAGGTAAAAAGGAGTATCCTAAGAGGGACACATATGGAGGACTCCAGAAAGGGGAAATAGTCAAGATCTCCTGGGTAAGCTGGGAGGGGGAGTAGAAGTGAGGGGATGGGAGCATGAGGTATCTAGAATGCCTAGTTTGGGGGGGAACAGATGAGAAAGCTATGAAGAAGGTATCTTGGTAGAGGCAGTCATTATGGAGTTATGGAGAAACCTGGTACCAGAGAAATTCCCAGGAATCCACAGCTAGAACTTCTAGTAACAGTGGAGAGGGTGCCTAAGCAGGCCTTCCCCTATATTCAGATTAGTGACTACACTAATTGTCATCATAGAATCTACATCTAGTAACTGATGGAAGCAGATTCAGGGATCCACAGCCAAACACCATGCTGAGCTCCTGAAGTTCAGTTGAAGAGAGGGAGGAGGGGTAATATGAGCAAGAGGAGTCAAGATCATGATGGGGAAAACCACAGAAACAACTGACCTGAGCTAGTGGGAGCTCATTGAGTCTGGCCTGACTGCTTGGGATCCTACATGGGATGAAACTAGGCCCTCTGACTGTGGGTGACAGATATGTGGTTTGATTTGTTGTGAGGGCCCTGGCAGTGAGACTAGGACTTATCCTAGGTACATGAACTGTCTTTTTGGTGCTCATTCCCTATGATGGGATACCTTGTTCAGCCTTGACACAGGAAGGAGGTGCTGGGTCCTGCCACTATTTGGTATGCCAAACTTGGTTGACTCCCCAAGAGAGGTCCTACAACCTCTCAGGAATGGATAGGGAATGGGATAGGGAAAAGCAGGGGAAGTGGGAAAAGGGGAGGGAGGGGGACCTGGGGTTGGGATGTAAAATGAAAAAAAATTTTTTTGTTGTTTTTTGAGACAGGATTTCTCTGTGGCTTTGATGAAAAATATTTTAATTAAAAGAAAATGCAGTTTGTATGCCCAGCAATATGATCAAACAGAAAACTAACTCTCTGGTGTCATTGGAGATGCTATGTCTCATAATACTACTTTAAACTTTCCCTCATTTCCAAAAATGTATGTTATTTTTTTAAAAAAAATTAGAGAAATCTTATTTGTATATATTTGGGTTTTCTCTTTTTAGCCTATGGTCCTTTGTACATATATTATGGCTTTTACTTTAGTGTTTTTTATGAGATTCCCGAGTGTGTTAACCAGTAGTCTCTATTTCTTGTATCTTCTTTGGGCTCTTTTCTTTCCATTTGTTTTGTGCAATTCTGATGTAATAGTTTTTGTTTTATCCTATTTTATTTTATTATTTTCCATCAGAAGCCTCTTTGTTTTCTAACAAGATATTAAGGGGATGTATCTGGATGGGAGGAGAAATGGAGGAAAGTGGGAGATGTAGAAGGAGGGGAAACTATTATCATGATATATTATGGGAGGTAACCAATCTATTTTCAATGAAAGAAAAAAAGACAAATAAAAAAACAAAAAAAAAACCTCACTGCATTGAATCTCTATATCATTAGAAAGTCATGCAACAGCAAGTAAAATTAGGATGGGAGACCAGGACCATCTGAGTAGAGATACCTCTTGACCAATGAATGATAAGGTCATTTATGCCCATTGAACTCAAATAAGTTCAAAATCTTGTTTTGTGAAACTGTCTTAATCAACTTAACCTACATAACCAGAGGGGCATAGCTAAACTCGCACCAAGTATACTCTGGACCTTTCATTAGTGTTCTGTTGGACAAAATCACCTAGCACAAAACCCGTCTCACAAGGAAATATTCAATGTCCCATTTCACTTAATGAATTTTACACTAAGAGTAAATCACACACCCCTAAAGGCTAACAACTGAAAAATGTGGATTCACACAGCTAAAACATTTCTGTACAGCAAAGGACACCATCATTCAAGTGAGAACTCAACCTACAGAATGAGAAAAGTCTCTACCAGCTGCATGACTCATAAAGGTTTGGCATCTACAATACACAAAGTACTGAGAACATTAAACACTAAGGAATATTTATGTTTAGTATCCTTATATATCACATACATTGGTTTTTTAGTAACCTCAGCCATGAGACAAATGCAAACTGAAAATCCTTTCAGAATTCACATTACCCCAATTAGAAGACCTAAAAACAATTTTTAAAAATGATATCACATTCTGATTTTTTCCCTCAGATTTTCTCTTACTGATTGTTATCCATATCTGTGTTCCACTTTAGACAGAATGTGTCAATACTGTTAAAGGAATTTATCAATTATGTACATAGTTTCAGTGTGTATTTATGTGTGCTTATGTTTGTGTGTGTGCATGGGCATGTGTAACCACATTCCCATGTATAGCACACATTTTAATAACTGTAGTTTGTATGTTACCCATTGCTTGAAAATTATAATTTTTAAAAATCCTTTTCCTAATTTCTTTATTCTACACTCCATTCATATATACTTTTCCTCCTTTTCCCAAAAGCCAATGTTGTATGATTCAAATTTTAAATGATACCAAGAAGCATTTGTCTTTCTTTGCCTGGCTTACTCAGCTAGCACCACGGGTTCTGTTTTATTCACAATGACACACAGGGCAATATTTTCGAATTTTCAGCCTGAATGATGTTAAATTTTCCTGGAAAATATTATTTTCTTTATCTGAGTCATTGTATTTCCATATCAAGGCTTCTGTGAATACCACTGCAGAAAAATGGTTGCAAAAATAACTTTTTGAGATTTAAATTTCTTTACTGTTAATATGAATTACAAAGTGGAATTTATGGAACAAACTGATAGACATATTGTCAATATTATGAGGAATTTGTAGACATTGTTACAAATGAATTTGGATATTCTATTTAAAATTAGAATAAATATAAAGTGATTTATAGTTTTATAAAGTTGTCTGACCCAGAAAATGTGATAAGAGATTAAAATCAAATATTATAGTCACACTTTAATTGACATAGTTGTTCAGTATTACAGATACACTTCTATTGTTCATTTTATTAAGATAGGAATAAATATAAAATCCAACAAAACAAAAGAGTTTACAATGTATCAAAAAGACACACTGTCCTGACAGATACCTGTCCCTTATGAAATAATGTTTATCTTAGAAACATGAACAAAACTTGGCAAGAATTAAAGATTCATGCTTCCACTGGTGTTGGGAAAAAGCTTTGCAGAAAATGGTGGCTTTTTTCTCATGTGTTAGACTATTTAAATACTGTGTTAGACTATCTAAATACTTTTTTTTTTTTTTTTGGTTTTTCGAGACAGGGTTTCTCTGTGGTTTTGGAAATCTAAATACTTTTTTGAAGAAGCCAAGTTTTTAATCAAGTCAAAATATATGTTCAATCTTTTAAACAAAGTTGTGGAAAAATGATAGGTCAATTGATAAAACTAGTATTCAACAGAAAAAGAATTAGGCAGAGTAAAGCCTGAGAAAGCCCTAGCTATGAAAGATAGTCTGAAGGAGAAAGCTGAACACTTACCACCACCTCAGAGGCTATGTGTTCATGATCTACATAAACAGATGACAATTCCCCAAATATTAACATAGTGGCTCACAGCAAGCCTAAAAAAACAAATTCTCCACTAGTAAACAACTACCCACATGTTGACATGTTTATATCTTAAAATAAGATATAAACATTTCTGGACTGTGTATTTTTATCATAGCTCATTAAATAAACAAACTAACATCATATATTTTCTTTTTTGTTTTGTTTCTTAATTGTACAACATATGTTTGCTCTGCTTTTATTATAACAAAATAATCTGAAAAATCCTCTCATTTTTTTGTCTACTACACCTTTTAAATATTAATTTATTTTTTCATTTATTTTGCGTATCAAGCATAGTTTCTCCCCTCCCTTTCTCCCTTTCCCTCCTGTCTCAGGTTGTCTCATCTTGCCCTCCCCCTCATCCATTCCTCCTCTCTCTCCATTCAGGGAAGAGTAGGACTCCCATGGATATGGCAAATCTAGGTAAGTCAGGGCTGAGCTTCCGTCCCCAACTCCATATAAAGGCTGCACAAATCAACCTAGCATGGGGAATAGGTACCCAAAAGTCAAGTGCTAGGTACAGGTTCTGATCTCACTTCTAGGAACCTCACAAACAGACCAAGTTACACAACTCTCACACACATGCAGAGGGCCTGGGTTGGTCCCAAACAGACTCCTTAAAGGTTGGTCCAGAGTTCATGAGATCAGGTCACCCTGTTGCTCTGGGTTCTCCCATCATGATGTTGACCACCCTGGTTCTTCCTATCTCTCCTCCCTTTCTGCAGCAGGACTCCAGGAGCTTGGTCCAGTGCTTGACTGTGGATCTCTGCATCTGTTTCCATATTTTACTAGATGGAGGCTCTCTGATAACAATCAGGGTAGTCACCAATATGATTACTGGTATAGGTCAGTTTAAAAAAACCCTCTTCACCTTTGCTAGGATTCTTAGCTGGATCATCCTTATATATTCCTGGGACCTTCCCTGTTAACAGATTGTTCCCAAACCCCAAAGTGCTCTCCCTAATCAAGCCATCTCTTTCATTTTTCTTTCCCTCCATCCCAACCCCCCTGTCCCAGACCTCATTTTACCCCGGAGATCTCTTCTATTTCCCCTTCCCAAAGAAATACATGAGTCGCTCTTTAGGCCGTCCTTGTTACCTATCCTGTCTGGGGCTGTGAATTGTAGTCTGGTTGTCCTTAACATTATAACTAATAATAACTTATGAGTGAGTACATACTATGTTTGTCTTTCTGGGTCTGAGTTACCTCACTTAAGATAACTTTTTTCTTGTTCTATCCATTTGCTTGCAAATTTCATGATTGATGTGGAATTTCACTCTATATTCTGTGGATATCATTGGTTAATAAAGAAACTGCTTTGGACCTGTTATAGGGCAGAATAGAACTAGGCGAGGAAAACTAAACTGAATGCAGAGATAAAGAAGACAGAGTTGAGTAAAGCAAGGCAGCCCCACCAGAGACATATGCTGGAAGAAACCTTGCCAGTAGGCCACAGCCACATGGCGATACACAGAATAATAGAAATGGGTTAAATTAAGATGTAAGAGCTAGCCAATAAGAAGCTAGAGCTAATAGGCCAAGCACTGATTTAATTAATACAGTTTCTGTGTGGTTATTTCAGGGCTGAGCAGCTTGGAACAAACGAGCATCCTCCTACAACACATGATGTCACTGTTTTTTACAGCTGAGTAATATATGCTATTTTATAAATGTACATCATTTTTCTTATTCATTCTTCAGTTGAGGGGAATCTAAGTCTTTCCAGGTTCTAGCTATTATGAATAATGCTTCTATAAGCATAGTTGATTAAGTATCCCTGTGGTATGATTGAGCATCCTTTGGGTATAAGCCGAAGAGTGCTAATGCTGGCTCTTTAGATAGATTGATTCTCAATTTTCTGAGAAACTGCCATACTGCTTTCCAAAGTGGTTGCATAAGTTTGCAGTCTCAACAAAAAGGAGGACTATTCTGTTGTGTTAGGAGCGGCGGGCTACTTTCCCAGCACCCGGCCGCCCGCAAGGCTAGCTTTACCCAAAATAATTACACGGAAACTGTATTCTTTTAAACACTGCCTGGCCCATTAGTTTCAGCCGCTTAACCCATTTCTAATAATCTATGTAGCACCATGAGTGCACTTACCAGGAAAGATCTTAACCTGCTTATGTCTGGAGTGGGAGAACCATGGCGACTCCCTGACTCAGCTTCTTTATCCCAGCATTCTGTTCTGTTTACTCCGACCACCTAAGGGTTGGCCTATCAAATGGGCCTAGGCAGTTTCTTTATTAATTAACCAACGAAAGCAACAGATTAGGAAGAAATCACTCCCACATCACTGTTCTTCTTATTGCACATCCTCCTCCACATAGGCTGTCATCAGTGGTTTTGATTTTAGCCATTTGACTGGTGTAAGATGGGATCCCAGAGTTGTTTTGATTCACTTTTTCCAGAAGACTATGAATGCTGAGCATCTTCTTAAAGGTCTTTCAGCCATTAGAAATTCTTCTGTTGAGAATTCTGTTTAAATCTATACCTCATTTTTTTCAGTTGAATTATTTTGTATTTTGATGTCTAGTTTTTTGAGTTCTTTATACATTTTAGATTTCAGCCCTCTGTCAGATGTGGCATTGGTGAAGACCTTTTTCCCATTCTGTAAGCTGCCTTTTTGTCTAGTTGACTGTGTCATTTGCCCTATAGAGGCTTTTCAGTGTCAAGAGGTCCCATTTATTATTGTTGTTCTCAGCATCTGTACTACTGTGGTTATATTCAGGAAGTTGTCTTTTGTGCCAATATATTCAAGGATACTTCCACTTTCTCTTCTATCAGGTTTAGTGTAACTGGATTTAAGTTGAGGTCTTTTATCTACATGAAATTGCATTTTGTGCACGGCAGTAGATATGGACCTATTTGCATTCTTCTACATGCAGGTATTGAGTTATGCCAGCATCATTTGTTGAAGATGCTTTCTTTTTCCCTTGTATAATTTCAGCTTCTTATAGAATATCTAATTTTGTGATCATATTTACTTAACTTTATAACTGAAAAAAACCATTGTATTTTCCATTGATGTTTTGACTGGCTCTCTGTTAAGAGAATACATAAATAAACTTGGTTTTTGTTTTTATTTTTATTGTATTTATAAGTTATCTTTTCTCAAAGGTATTATCTACATAATGATCCTACTTCTTCAAAATATTAGATGCCCAGATATCAGTCCAAAGTCCATGAGCTCCCATTAACTTGGGTTAACTGTCTGTTTTTTCCCAATCATGATCTTGATCCTTCTTGCTTATAGGACCCCTTCTTTCTCTCTTTAAATAAGCTCTAGGATGGGAGGAGGTGGGGGCAGGAGTAGGAAAGGGAGAAGAAACTGAGGTTATTATGTGAAATGAAAAAAAGAATTTTTAAATAATTTCAAGTTTAAAAAATTGGTTTGGTGATGGTTGCTCACATCTTTCATCCCAGCATTTGGTGGCAAAGGCAGGTAGATTTCTGTGAGTTTGAGCCCAGTGTGTTCTACAGAGTGAGTTCCAGGAAATCTAGAGCTACTCAGAGAGAAACTTTGTTTCTAATACACACACACACACACACACACACACACACACACACACACACACACACATAATGTTGAACATCTTCAAAAATTTAGAAGTGAAATTTCTTAGAATTTTTTTTACTTTCACAATTGTAGAAATCTTTTCTTCTATGAAGCTTCTACTGTACTATGATATCTTAAATTATTTTTTAAGTTGTAATAATTTAGAAAATTTCATAATCAAAGAATATTATGTGGGTTTCCTCATAAGCATGCATAACCAAATAATTGTATGTATGCATGCTCTTCTCTGTGGTTAATATGGGAAACAAAATGAGAAGGCCAGGTACAAACTGGTGTTTCCACTGTTGCTGTTTTCTTTTCTATTATGGTTACATTATTTTAAGAATATATGTATTTTGTCCCTAAATAAGTAACAAAGGCACAGCTGACATACATATTGTAAAATGGTTGCTTCAGACTATACAGTTTAAAATTTGGGTCAATTATGTTATCCTACATGTGAAAAATTAACAAATGAAAATACCATGATATTCAGAAAAGGCAAAAGTCTCATAGAGAAGAGTCGCATGAAAAAAGAAGTGAAATAAATTTTATATAGATGAGAAATTTAGAGATGTGATTATGGTGGCACAGCCAGAAAGTGCAGATCACCTGAAATCTTACTATTTACACATGGCTATTTATATTATTTAAAGACACAATATTTTCAACAGTCGAGTTCTCTCATGATCATCTGAACCTTGGAAGAAAGGGAAGGCCCAAATGTCACACCAGACAGGAGAATTCTCCTGAGGGTCATAACAAACAAGTGACTGAGCACTGTCCTTCAGGACTGAGCAGACTCCCAGTAGACTCCCGGGATCTAAATTCCATAATCCCATGGGTGCTTCTGGTCCTGCAAAACACTCCCACTGACTTGGCTTCCCTCAACATAAGCACTGCAAGGTCTGCGGCAAGACAATGGAGTTTGTGATGATAAACAAGAAAGAACTGTGTATGTATCTTGCTATTTATGGAAATTTCACCATATTTTGTTTTCTTTTAGAAAACTGGTAGACATTATCAGAAATTATAGCACTGGAAATTTGTGTGATTCACAAAATCTTTCCAAAGATATTTTCACTCTTCTACCAATGTCTGCTCTCTCTGTCACCAACTCCAGTAGCTCGAGGTTTGCTTTGACTGGGTTCCCGGGTTTAGAGCTTTATTACCTCTGGCTCTCTGTCCCCTTCTCCATCATCTATGCAATGGTGTTCCTGGGAAACTGCATGATACTGCATGTGATCCGGACTGAACAAAGCCTGCACCAGTCCATGTTCTATTTTCTGGCCATGCTAGCCCTTACAGACCTGTGCATGGGGCTGTCCACTGTACACACGGTGCTGGGCATCTTTTGGGGGCTCATCCAAGATATCAGCCTAGATGTCTGCATTGCACAGGCTTATTTCATTCATGGTTTGTCCTTCATGGAGTCCTCTGTCCTCCTTGCCATGTCCTTTGACCGCTACATTGCCATTTGCAACCCTCTACGCTATTCCTCCATCCTAACCAATGCCAAAATCGTGAAAATTGGAGTGGCCATCATATGTAGGAGTTCTATGCTCATTCCTCCAGTCATCATCCGTTTGAAGTTCTTAGATTACTGCCGGCTTCATCTCCTCTCTCACTCTTTCTGCCTGCACCAAGACTTAATTCGAATGGCTTGTGGTGACATTCGTTTCAATAGCATCTACGGTTTAGCCCTGGTAATCAGCAACCTGTTGCTGGATTCAGTACTCATATTAATGTCATATATTATGATTCTGCACACAGTTCTAGCCATTGCTTCCCAGGAGGAGAGAATGAAGTCTTTGCAGACTTGTGTTTCTCACATCTCTGCTGTTTTGGTTTTCTACATCCCCATCATTGGTCTGACCATGGTGCACCGCTTCGGGAAGCACCTCTCTCCACTGGTTCATGTTCTCATGGGCAATATCTACATCCTTTTCCCACCCTTGATGAACCCCATCATATACAGTATCAAGACTCAGCAGATACGAGTGAGGATTCAGAGACTGTTCCTGAAGGGAACCTAGGATCTTAGATCTGCTGCGAATATATTTGAAAATCAACTTGCAGATTTAACAGGGGTGAGTTGAGTAAGCATTGTAACTAGACTTACTAACTGTCTTCTAATGATGCTTCTAATGCTTTAAATCCTCTCATTTTCTCATAGCTGTTTGCAAGCAAGTGCCATTGACTTCTATCATGTTGTTGTTAATTTTTCAAACTAGAATATGCAAACAATATATACTCAGAATTGTCTTTTAAACCTGTTTTTAATTTTTTTAAATTTTAATTAAACATTTATATTATTTCCACTTTACTTTTTGTATCAAGTTCATTTACTCATAAAATCCATATCTTTGTGGCCAATTGCACATGTTTATTTCATCTTACATTCATTATGAACCTTAAATTTTTGGTTTTAAAAGCATTTGATGGTTGTTATAGAGCAGTCATTATCTTAATCTTTTTTTGTTCATCTAAGCAACATATTTATAGAATATACAAAATCCTAATTACTTCAGTAACTTAGCATGTAATAAATAAGCAGCATATGAACTTCAACTGTTTAGTCACTTAACTATAGTTAAATAAACCAAAGAAGCAATTTCAGTGTTTTGTTATCCACACCCACAGCTTCCTATATAGCTACCCTATAGATGGTAACAGGCACTCATCTCAATACAGTGACTATTTTAGGAAGACTAATTAAATCCTGTGAAAATATTCTTTGATTCATATTTTCTCTGTCTTGAGTATCCAGTAATAGTTACAACATTACTGTGACTTATTGTGTTCATAAGGTCCTGTAAATTACACTGTACCAGTCTAACTTGTTCTGCATCCTTCATTTCACTTACAGCAATGTTCCCCAGGTAGTTATGACCCACTCCTACTAACTGACAGCTCTGAATTTCAATATTTATAACTTCACTATTATGAATGAAAACAGCCTCACTACAGGAATAAAATATATTCTTCATAATAAATTCTACAAAACCAATTTCTTAGAAATGTAACATAATTCTTGGTCTTAATCTTCAGAGCAAAGCTATGGCTAATAAATCATAAGTCTCAATGTCTCTACATAAAGCCATTAAGAAAAGGAGTATAAAGTTATTCAAAACCAATGGTGAGACCATTTGGTCTGAAATTAGCATTTCTGCTATAGTTGATATTATACATTACTGCATAATTATGTCCTTAATATGCTTGTACTTTATGTTTTTCATGTTACAGGTTAAAATTTTAAAGTTGTTAAGAAAGCAATTTGGGATCATTATTTTTGAGCATATATTACAACATAACCAATTGTGCTGTAGTAATATTTTCATTTTATTATCTAAAATTTTCTGTGAAGGCCTTTCTGTTTGCTACTTGCTCTTGCATTGCTAACTGTTCATCATTATTATGTTTAATTGAAATATTGTTTAGAATTCCAACTTTCCCTCTAAGACTTAGCTATACTTTTAAAATTAAAGGATTTTTTTAAAAAAAATAATGTATTCTTCTCTCATACATTACATCCTGACTGCAAATTCCCATCTCTTCTCTTCCCATTATCTCCTTCAGCAGATCCACTCCTCCGATTACCTCTATAAAAGGGCCGACCACCCAGGGTCATCAACCAAACACACATAACAAGATACAATAATAATCTAAATTAAATGACCTTTTTGTCCAGCAGAAGTAAATAATTTGTGCTAAAGTATTCCTTTCCTTCACAGGTCTCTTCAACTCAAACCCACGTGCATCTCTTGTCATGAGCACCAAAATAAAAGATAATCTCTCTCTTCTAGGATCCTATGAGAGGACCAGTGAAGCCCAATGATGGGAGTTAGTGTGGACCCTCACCTGAACAGCACACCATACAGAGGTTGTAGAAACCGGCTCAACATGGCATGGTACCAGGCAAGAGGGGTGTTCTCCACATGGCCTAAGACAGGGTGCCTTGTGATCTGCTTACTTTAAAACTCTCTAGATACCTTTTATTTGAGGAGCTCCAAGGATGGGTGACTTGTGGCAGGACATCCCCCAACCTAAGACAGGGTCCGGGGAACCCTAGGACAGGTAAGGGGAAAAAAGACCTGGTCCCCACTCGACCTAAAAATCATAAGGCATCCCTCTGTTCCCAGGAGAGGTAAATTGCTTCACCATTCGAGAGGAAGGTCTCTCCTTGTCCCAGTCCCTTCTCCTTTAGATCTGACACCATGGTTGGACTCTGACCTGATGCCCTCCACTCAACAGCTGCCTGTCTTTATAAAAGAAAGGGAGAACTGTAATGAGCCAGACAGGATTGCCATTACAAGATGGCGCCACATCCTGTCTTGTTGGTTATAAACAACCCCATATTTGGCTATGCCTTTGAGAGCTGTGTGTCCCCCACTTCCCGCATGCATGGTGGATAAGGATCCCTGGGCCTATCTCGATGCTTTCTGGTGTCAGCTGATGGTGGCAGTTAATCACAGGGCGAACTGGGTGCCAATTCCCTATATAAGCAGCCTCCATAGTGCCCCCGGGTCTCTAGTCTCTCTCTCTCTCTCTCTCTCTCTCTCTCTCTCTCTCTCTCTCTCTCTCTCTTTCCCCCTCTGGCTTCTCCCCCCTTCGCTTCATGCTCTCTCTCAACCAAGTGCACTCCAGTAAAGCGTGATCTGAGAAGAATCCTTGTGTGGTGGTGTTTCTTCCTCGCCAGTCGAGAAGCCCGCCGCACTTGGCCATTCTTACAGGTGTAAGATAGAATCTCAGAGTTGTTTTGATTTGCGTTTCTCTGATGACTAAGGATGTTGAACATTTCCTTAAGTGTCTTTCAGCCATTTTATATTCATCTGTTGAGAGTTCTCTGTTTAGGTCTCTACTCCATTTTTTTTTAAATTGGATTACTTGTTCTTTTGAAAAATCAAGTCCAAATGAATCAAAGACCTCAACATAAAGGCAGTCACATTGAACCTTATAGAAGAGAAAGTGGGAAATGCACTTGAACCCATTGGCACAGTAGACCACTTCATGCTGGCTTCTTAAAGTTTACGTTTTTTAACTTTGAATAAAAGAAAGCCAATGAGCAACACAAAACTACAGAGCACACACAAGCATGCATACACACACACACACACACACACACA
>NW_004949171.1:129397-134574 GCF_000317375.1 Microtus ochrogaster | reverse complement strand
AGAGAAAGAGAGAGAGAGAGAGACTGCATTCTGCATTCTCTTTGTCTGGGTTCCTACTGAACCATTCAGACATTAACTCTCAAGGCCCTTCTTCCTCTGGGATCAAGAACACTCATTTGATGACTAAGGATGTTGAACAGTTCCCTACGTGTCTTTCTGCCATTTTATATTCATCTTTTGAGAGTTCTCTGTTTAAGTCTGTACTCCATTTTTTAAATTGGATTATGTGCTGTTTTGATGACCAATTTCTTGAGTTCATTGTATATTTTGGAGATCAGACCTCTGCCTGAGGTGGGGTTAGTGAAGATCTTTTCCCATTCTGTAGGCTGTCATTTTATCTTAATGACCATGTCCTTTGCTTTACAGAAGCTTTTCAGTTTCAGGAGGTCCTATTTATTAATTGTTTCTCTCAGTGTCTGTACTGCCAGGCTTATATTTAGGAAGTGGTCTCCTGTGCCAATGCATTCAAGTGTACTTCCCACTTTCTCTTCTGTAAGGTTCAGTATGGCTAGCTTTATGTTGGTGTCTTTGATCCATTTGTACCTGAGTTGTGTGCTTGGTGATAGATATGGGTCTACTTTCATTCTTCTACATGTTGATATCCAGTTATGCCAGCATCATTTATTAAATATGTTTTCTTTTTTATTTGATATTTTATGCATCTTTGTCAAAAATCAGGTTTCGAAGGTATGTGGATTAATATCTGGGTGTCAAACATTCTTAGTCATCAGAGAAATGCAAATCAAAACAACTCTGAGATTCTATCTTACACCTGTAAGAATGGCCAAGATCAAAAACACTAATGACAACATATGCTGGAGAGGTTGTGGAGAAAAGGGAACACTTCTGCATAGCTGGTGGGAATGCAAGCTGATACAATCCCTTTGAATGTCAGTGTGGTGATTTCTCAGAATATTAGGAAACAACCTTCCTCAAGTCCCAGTAATATACCACTTTTTGGTGTATGTCCAAAGCATGCTCAATCACACCACAAGAACATGTGCTCAACTATGTTCATAGAAGCATTGTTTGTCATAGGCAGAACCTGGAAACCACATAAATGCACTTTGACCGAAGAATGGAAAAGGAAAATGTGGTACATTTAAACAATGGAGTACTACACAGCAGAAAAAAATAATCACATCTTGAATTTTGTAGGAAAATGGATGGAGCTAGAAAACATCATTTTGAGTGAGGTAGCCCAGACCCAGAAAGACAATTATTACATGTACTCACTCATAAGTGGTTTTTAAACATAAAGTAAAAAACAAACAAACAAAAAACAGCCCATAAATCACAATCTCAAAGAACTTGCACAACAATGAAGACCCTAAAAAGACATTCATAGATCTAATCTACATGTGAAGTAGAAAAAGACAAGATCTCCTGAGTAAATTTGGAGCATGGGGACCGTGGGGTACAGTTGAAGGTGCGTGGAGAAGCAGGGAGTGGAGTAGAGAAAAATGTAGAGAACAATAAAAATAATAAATAAAAAAGAATGTGTGCAAAAAAAAAGATCACTCGTTTGTTCTGACTTGTCATTGCAATTGTTTTGAAGGTAGCTGGTTAGTTGTTAAAAATGTTTGTTGCTGAATCCTGTTTTTGTAAACAACTTTTCATTTATAAACAAGATTTGTTGTTATTTTTATCTATATGGATGTATGTATATAACCTATATTTATGTGCATACAGGGGAGGCTAGAAGAGGGAGCTAAAATCCTCAGAGTTACAGTTTTTTTTTACCATCGAACATCTGCATTGAGAACCCAACACCAGCCTTCAGCAAGAATAGAAAGTGCTCTCCACCTCTGAAACTTATTCTAGCCTCTGGGTGTATATCTGAGATTGAATTAACATGGGTCTTCAAGAGCAAACTGAAAACAAAAACCTAAGTGTTAGGAAAACATGTAGGCCAAAACTGATCAATTGCTATATAAAACTAAGACAGTCATTGTAAGGATGTTTTCTCACTTTTACTGTGAGTATTAGAACAAAATTTAAGTTGTATCTCCCAAATTTGTGAATATTAGGCATTTCTGTTGATATACTATTTCAGTGTTTTTCACTAATTCCTCAGGTTTATAATGGGTAACACATGGCATGATATCACACACTATATTCTAAAAACAAGGCATTTCTTATGCTAAAGCCTCATACTAGAATGTCATGACAAATATATTATCCTTGCTTGATTTGAAAATTTACTTGATGGAACTGATGGCAATTATCTATGAAATTAATTTTGAATACATCAAACTTATGATATTAAAATAATTTTGACTTTAAAAATTTGTTTTTACTGAAATCAAATATAAAAATATACAAGTATATTATTTGACAGGTTGAATGACTGGAAGCAAATGTCATTGTGGGCTATGCTAAACAAATTAAGCATTTCTCAATGTATGTGCTTTGTATATTAGAATAATAGAGAAAATAAGAGAAGATAGCCCACACACATAACAATTAAATAATATGAGGGCCAGGAGTGGTGGCAAATGCCTTTTATCCCAGCACTTGTGAGTCAGAGGCAGGAGGATATCTGTGAGTTCGAGGCCAGCCTCATCTACAAGAGCTAGTTCCAGGACAGGCTCCAAAGCTACAGAGAAACCCTGTCTCAAAAAACCAAAAAATAAAGTTAAATAATTTGAACAATTTTATGGAGGAAAATGTATTAGATATAAATAGATGTGAGAAAAGTTGTTTTGATTTTATAATATAAATTGTGGATAATTTATCAAGCTATTAATTACTTGGTTAGTATTATATACAACAGATAATAATACTAACTTGAACCAAAAACACATAATCTTTAGGAAGTTAACATTGTTTTTTGTTTTACTAAATATTGTAATTCTTTTTTTTTTTGTTTTTCAAGACAGAGTTTCTCTGTAGCTCTGAATAGATGGCTCAGTCATTAAGGCTAGGACCAAAACACGAAATAAAAACTGTTACTTTAATGCTGCCAAAATATTTCTAATATATTTTCAGATACCTTAAAATCCTATAGTTCTGGGGGAAAACTAAAAAATTAAGCTGCATGCTTTTATGTCAACAAAGTGCTTTGTTAAAATAAAGGACCTGAACAATTCTATCCTTAATTTGCTTGGTCTTCACTCCATAAATAATGGGGTTGAGGGAGGGCAGGAGAACCACATAGAGGTTTGCAAGAAGGATGTGAACATGCAGTGGTATGCTGTGACCTCCAAAACGGTGAGCAAGAGAAGAAAAGAAAACTGGCATATAAAACAATAGGATAACACAGACATGGGAGCCACACGTACTCAGAGCCTTGAGTCGGGCATCCCAAGAAGGAATTCTAAACACAGCACGAAGGATAAAGACATATGAGACAATGATAAGCAGCACATCTAGGCATATGGAAAATAGAGCCACAACCATCCCATAGTAAATATTGACCTTGATGCTTCCACAGGCCAACCTGGCAATGCCCATGTGTTCACAGTAGGAGTGTCGAATGATGTTCCTCCCACAGTAAGTGAGCCGATAAACAAGGAAGATCAGGGGGAAGCAGATGAAGAAGCTTCTAGTCACGAATGCAATGCCCATTCTGTTGATGACAGATGAGGTTAGGATGTTGGTGTATCTTAGTGGATAGCAGATAGCCACATAACGGTCAAATGCCATGGAGAGCAATATACCAGACTCTGTCACAAAGATGAAGTGAAGAAAAAACATCTGGGATACACAGCTAGCAAAAGAAATGCCCCCAGCCTGAAACCAGAAGATTGCTAATACCTTTGGAATAGTTACTGTGGACAGGAATATGTCTGCCAGGGCCAACATCAAAAGGAAAATGTACATGGGTTCATGAAGACTACGCTCAGTGGAGATCAGCATTATTAGGAACATATTGCCTATAACAGCTACTATGTACATTGAACAGATGGGGATGGCGAGCCAAATGTGTGCATCTTCTAGTCCTGGGATCCCAATCAGGGTGTACCAGATGTCTCTGAGATTGGTGTGATTTAAAGAGATTGAAGATGTCATCTTTTCCTCTGCTGTTAGATACTGGAGATACTGATGGAAATAAATCATTAACCATGGTTAATTTTGGCTTAATTTATTGAGAAAGTAATTTAGAAATTACTTGAGAAAGAATTGTCAAAAAAGAAAACTAATAAAAATGGAAATGATTTTTAAATATTTTATAACTAACAGATAATAAAATAGGAACATTTTATGACCAAAAAATAAACTAAAGTTTTATAATATTTGTATTACTGGCAATGGTAAAATCTGCATTTGTAGAAAACTTACATGTAGATAACATAGATTCTAGAAACTGTACTCAACACTTTATGAAAATGAGAGTCTCTGAAAGGCTTTTACCTGATTGATGATTTCTAGTGATTCATCACATTTCTCTTTTCTGGAGTTTTGAAAAGTAGTCAGGACACTACTATCATGGTCATTGGGAAGATGAACTTGAGAGTGATGCCATAGACAATTTGGCTATCCTGACACCCTAAGTCATGTCCTTTTGGATATGAAGACTACTGAGTCAATGGCAGCCAGCCTCCACATTTTAATATGAAACATTTCATCAAGGAGTTGCTTTTTATTTTCTTTAGCAATTTGTTTGTAATGAAAACCAAGACTATAGGTACACTCACTGTGTGCAATGCTGCATTAGCATAGCATTGTGATATGATTTCACTACTATGGATTTGTTCTCAGGGTTGCAATCTGAATGTGTTTCTGGTAAACATCCACTAATCCTATCCTAACCGTACACTTTGGTTTTATCTCTTGCAAGTGTCATACGTGTACCACATATCCCTCATGAGCTGTTTTTAATCTCCTTTGTGCATTCTAGTATGTATTTTTATTTTCCTGTTGATTTGAAAATTTTACTTAATGTTATGTTTCCTTGCTATTAGTATTATTAGCACCATCATTACTCAATGTGTCTTCAGTATTGTTGTGTTGAATTGGAGTTGAAATGAAACTATTCAAGCCATCGTGAGTAAAATGTAAAAGAATTAATGAGGCATAAGTCATCTTATGTCAAAAAGCATTGATAATGTGAGGTTTTAAAGAACAGAAAGTTGTCCAAGGAACTAACTGGGGACCTCGGCTTGGGCTCCTGGGAGCCACTCTAGGTTCAAGTCTCTTGCCAACCCTAAGGTGGCTCCCTTAACTAAGAATTG
>NW_004949171.1:112710-128153 GCF_000317375.1 Microtus ochrogaster | reverse complement strand
TATTACATCTAGATCTTTTAATAAAACAAAAGCAAATGTTAGATTCAAAAAGGTTTGAAAATAATATGGCTTCTAAAAGGGATAAACTAGATTTTAAAAAGTGTTGTACAGTATAAAATATATATTAATAAATTTTTATCTATTAGTAGTAAAAGATCTAGAATACATAATGCAGAAGTTTGTGTTTTCTAAGGTAATGTCTTGCTTTAGACCCAAGACTACCCTGAAGTGGCTTTTCAAATGCTGAGATTATGGAGTTTGCAAGCATGCACAGTCTGAGAAGGAATTTTTAAAAGTATAACTAAGGACCTTTTAACAGAAGGAGAGATTGTACAGCTTCATCCAAGTGTCAGCAGATTTCCTGCTTGAATTATTACACCCTTCAGGATGCAGGAACAGTCCAGTATAGTGACAATGGGTCTCATCCCAGGAAAAGCACACTTTCCTACAGTTAAAGTATATGGCAGGTGGACTAGCAAATTATTCTGCAAGATGGTGCAATACACATGAGAAAGCAGGTTTGCTTAGAGCACACTTTGTTCCTGTTCACATTATAAAAGTCAGGTATATTATTCTTGGTCTCAATCCTTATAATCTGTTCTTTCTATGATCCACAGCTAAGATTCTGTGGTCATACTGTCATGTCTTGTCTTCACCCTAGTAATTTACATTTGAAGTATTAAATTTCTAATAATCTGTATTCATATGTATCTCAAGGGGAAAAAAGACATTTTAATCATAGAGAATGGCCCAGACAACCTTGGTTATTAAAGAAGCAGAGATGGCGTGATATAGTGCTTAATTTCAGCTTCGTTCCTCACCTCAGTCACTGCATCCTAAAAATCACTAATAAACTAACATTCACATCATATCACTTTTCTCTGTAATAATTAGTGCTTAGCCTGATCAAGAAAATGTTTCACAACAAATTTGGGACTAAGTTCATCAGCAACCAGGCAAGAGAAGGCGTAAGTAAATAACTGTTAGCAAGACTGTGTTATTCTCTGCTGTCGATTGTACATGAATTTATTACTTAAATATGAATAAAGTTCACTTTTATTCTTCTAATTACATCAATTATATGATGTATATTTTTAATTACATCAATTCTAAGATCTTCATTTCTGTTTTACATATTACTTTGATTTAAACTCTTATAAAAACTCTACACTATCTCCAAATATTGCATTACCAGGGGATTTTTTAATGAAGTACAATGTACCATGAGAAATTCTTGCAATCACAGCTCTTGCTTTCCTCACCTATTACATCAAGGTTCCATATGTGTTTTTCTTTCATTTCTGCCAAAAGGAAGTGAGGGAAACTCCTGTTGTGCTTCATTTCTAAGGCGGATTCCAAATGAGAAAGTTGAAAGGAAAAAGGAACCTACAACATTGTCAGGTATCTTCCCTCATTTGTAGGTTACCTTCCAGGGACTGAGTACTGATAAATGGATGATTGATAGGTAACCTTATGCTTGTTTTTTTGTATGTTTATATTTATGTTGGAAACTGCACATCATTCATATTCTGACCTAATTCTCCCTCATCAAAGTAATCCATTTAGAGTGATATAAAACACTTTTCGAGGAAACTTTGGTTGGATCAAAGAGTATTGATTCAATATGTTCAACTACAACTATTGATAGCTCATGTTATTTCAATAACTGAAGATAGACTTCCCTCCCAACCTTCGGTCAACTAAAACAGCAGGCATGATATGGCAGACCCATAGCCTCTCCCATCTGAATTAGGATGCACTCTGTCTGAAACAATCAGAAGCTATCCTCTGAAGGCAGCAAACATCAACTCTCAAGTATGGAATACACTATGTTGTTACCTCCTCTAGGCTGCAGCTCTTGTCTCCCAGATGTTCTGTGAGAATAGGTTTTCTCTCCTTGGTCCAGGGCCTGGTCATACAGCTTTTACAATCCCAAGAGATTCAAGACTCAGTGGAGTTGAGGAATACAAGAAAGTATATACAGTCCCACGAGTACTTCAATTAAAGCAAAATAATCAAGCAAATGAACAAACTAATGGAAAACTAAAGGCACATTGAATGTATAAATAGTGTGAGAAGAACATTATTCTGAGACAACATGGACAGACTAACAAAATCTCTATCAAAGGCAACAACCCACACTATGGCTGCTTTAAATGAAAATACAAAGAAAGATCAGATAATGTTGCAGCAGCCACTTATAAGACGTATGCTTATTTTATTTTCTTAGAAATCTACAGTGTACTAACTTTCAGCCTCATGAAAGACTTAATAAACCACTGAGGTGAAAATATTGTATAATTTATCGTCATCTGCCTCCTTTGTTGTGTAAGAATCAATCTGAGGGTTTGTTGCCTAAAGGCAAGTGCTGTGTCACCAAGAATACAAATATTCATCATCCAAGAATTTTAAAGATTCTTCTTGTCTTAAATCTGAGTCAACTATATCTATATACATGCCTACCTAATGTTTTCCTTGTTCATAATTTAGTTTAAGAATAGATATGTAGGACAAGAACCTACACTATCCATCTTCATGCTCTTAGCACATCTTAGTTTAAAATATATTCCCATATATCAGCTATTTAAACACAAAAAAACAGTGTTATTAATTTTTTTACAAAATAGGTAATGGTATTAGAAATTCATGGTACATAATTCACCTGAACAAATAGCAAGTAAGCAGACTGAAAACTATGCTCATCACTTTGTTGAATAGTATTTGTACAAGGCAACACTGGAATCAGTCATAATTTAGAGTGATGAATAAAATAGAAATTAGTTCTTTAGTATAGCAATTAAGCCACTTATTTGACATTTGAAAGTGTTCAGTATATTATTTCCTCTATTTGAAACTTATTCATACATTATCATATGAATTATGATTGATGAATTTTACTTATGATAGATGATGAAGAGACATCAGAATATCATGCATGATGCAGAATCACGAATAAAAGTATATCCTTCAGGGTTATTTAACCTTACGATTGTATAATGCCAATGGATATTTTTTCCATATACCAAGATCAAATACAGATGCCTGAAATGTGCTTGAATTTTTTTCTCCATGGAGAATGAGATAGAGTTAGATTTTGGATAGCTATATAGTTGACTTAGGTATGGAGAAATATTAGAATCTCGATGTCTTATTTTTTTTTAATCTGTGAGTTGAAGACCCCCTTTTGTTTGCATTTAAGTTGCACGCAGTAAGAATGAAGTATAAAGCACAACAGTGTGTCACCCCAGGTATGACCCAGGTTCTCACAATGATTTTTCCTAAACCAGAAAATCCAAGAAGAAGAATATTTAATAAAAACGTCAGCGTGATGGACTTCTGAAGTAAACAAGATACTAAAAAACATGATTTAAATCTCATAGATAGTTTTCTTTATGGTAATAGATATGGTACTCTGTAGTAGAACACTGTAGGTTTGGTTTCTTAGGAAATGCTATATGACATTTACACTAAAGAAGAATCCAATGCCTATAGGAGAGAAATGCCAAGATAAAGGTGAAGGATTCTAGAGCCAAGACATAACAGCTGCAAAGATGACAGTGTTCTTTACTAATGCCTTAATGCAATCCCACATAATAAATAAAAATTCAAAGATCCAAGGTTAAAAGAAAGTCAATGGCAGTATCTTATATATTATGATTGGGCAGAAACCATAACACAGAAATTCAGCGTTGATTTTGTTTTGTGATTCATGGAACAAAAATGTAGTCAGAAGTATTTTGTCTTCATCCTGACATTCAGTGAAATGAAATCTTTAAGAGAAAATCAAAGACTGAATAAATAGCCTTTAATACATTCATAGAAAGGCATCATAAAATTATGAGCATCTTAATACACTGAGAAAATTGATTTAGCTCGAAAAGAGAAATTATTTAAGGAAACTGACAACTCATACTTCTTGCATGCATGGACAAGGATAAACTCAATTTTCAGGGAAACCTAATTCTGCAAAGATTAACATTTCAACATTATGATTTAACTTTAGCTCATAATCGCCATGACTAATTTTGTCATAAACTTAGGTATTGATCCTTTCGTTTGAATGTGCTCTTCTGCTCTAAGTGCCCAGTAATCCTCATAGCACTGCACAGAGCATAACGAGTTTACTGTGTTCTGTTACCTGGAATGCTCAGAGCATTATATAGAGCATGGTGATTTTACTGCGTCCTGTGCCCAGGAATGCAGGGAACAGCACAGAACATGGCAAGTTCACTGTATGCTGTGTCCAGGAAGGCTAGGAACACTGCACAGAGCATGGCGAGTTCACTGTGTGCTGTGCCCAGGAAAGATCAGAACATTGCACACAACATTATGAGTTTACTGCATGCTATACCCAGGAATGCTCAAAGCACTGCACAGGAAATGGTGAGTTTACTGTGTCCTGTGTCCTGGGATGCTCAGTGATGTGGGAATGATTTCTTATTAATAAAGAAACTGCCTAGGCCCATTTCATAGGCCAACCCTTAGGTAGGCGGAGAAAACAGAACAGGATGCTGGGAGAAAGAAGCTGAGTCAGAGAGTTGCCATGATTGTCCCACTCCAGACAGACGCAGGCTAAGATCTTTCCTGGTAAGCCAGCTCATGGGCTACAAAGATTAATAGAAATGGGTTAGATTAATATGTAAGAGCTAGCCAATAAGAGGCTGAAACTAATGGGTCAGGCAGTGTTTAAAAGAATACAGTTTCCGTGTAATTATTTCGGGACATAAGCTAAACTAGCCATGTGGGCGGCCGGGTGCCGGGGACGCAGCCCAGCCGCTCTTATTTCAACAGAGTGGCGCCCGATGATTGGTATTTGTGAGTTACTGTTTTTAGAAAATTGTATTGGTACTATTTCCTGTATATTGATATATTGAATATTGAATGTGAGTATTCCTACCTCTAATTTTGTAAAAGAGTATGCTTATATTGTATTGATACATCTACCATATTACAATGTACATTTCTACCTCTGATACTATTTATGTAATATCATTGTTTACATTTGATATGTAATGACATTGTTTACAGATGAAGATCATTGTCTTCATATATTGCATAGTTGTTTATTCTCTTAATCTTCAAGTTAGATAGGTATTGAGAATTATATGTTTGTCATGTTTATTTTTAGGTTAATCATGTCTTTTAGTTACCTAGAGATTATATTTAGTATAGATAATATAATCTTCAGCCTCTTTAAAGAGCTGTAGAAAAATGGCCTTTAATCTAATCTAGAATTCTGTGCCTATGAGACACAATTACTCCTGGCAATGCCACTCTACTCCCGAGAGAACATTGAGCACCAAAGACACTCCACTGGGAGCTTGTCTTCTTGGCAGAACTGGCCTTTGGGTTAAGAAAAGCCCATACCTCAACTACTGACAAAGATATGAAATAGGATTGTCTTATCTTGCCAAGACACGGTAGGATGATTCTAAGAAAGTTTCTTGCATTTGATAATGGCATGTCAGTTATGTTGGGCCTTAGCCAAAGTTGGTTGACTCAACATTGCGAACGAGAATTTGGGTGATTGCCCAGGTAGTCAGTTGTCTCTGTCATTTTTGGCACATTTTGGATATTTCTCATTTGTTAAGTAACATTTATTCCCTTCTCAGATCTTTGACGGTGTTGAAGATTATATAATTGTAATTACTCTCTACATTATTTAGACTTCTTGTGATAGAGTGTCTGGTAAAACTTTTGTTCTCGATATTATTTGTTATATTTATTATTTGTTATTATTGTTTATAGTTGTAGTTAGTTTAGTTCTGTCTTATTTAGACAAAAGGGGGAGATGTAGAGAGACCCTGCCTTTTGGCGCGGGACAGCCTCGGGCGAATGTTTTTACTAATTAATTGGGACGCGCAGGCACTGGAGCCGCTTCCTGTTTCCGGTTTATGGTGGATCGCTGAACTCCGGGTGTGTGAGTGTGCTTTTATATTAAAAGTGTATCATCTTGTACCCACTGGCCTGGATTAATTAAATTCACCTTCAGCTCAGAGCACTGCACACAGCATGATGAGTATGCCCTGTGCTATAGACTTTGTTTTGTTGTTTACCTCTAATAAATGAACATAAATCACTACCCCAGATTCTAATGAAAATTTATGCTCAGTGGGAGTTCTGAGCAACTCTAATTTAATGAGTTCATTCTTACTTAAGTTACATTTGTTTTGTTGATTGGAATCAAATTATTACAGTATCTACTAACTTAGCTTTCTCTACTTTTAATACATAGCTTAGGCATGTCAAATTATTCATCTTTGGGCCCTGGAAGCCGTCCTTGAGGAAGGGCTAAATAGAGGCCCCTGACTCAGCTCTCATACCCCAGGACTTATCAGTGAGTACAGAATATGTTCAGTAGTAGCTTTATAACAACTATGTGTAGAGGGGCTGAACATAAGACATAGCTTTTGGAGGAAAGGACTTTGGGAAACGATGAGGTTCCACAGGTACCCAGAGAAAATTATAAGAATACTGGAAAATGCCTATAAATATATCTTTCCATCAGTCAAAGTCTGTGCAGAACTGAATGATCCATTAAGACAATCATATAGTGTTGCAGGGATGTGTCCTCTCACCACTACTCTTTAATATATTTTTGGAATTAATAATAGCAACAGCTCTGAGGGATGACAATGTAGGTGGTGTTCAAATCAATAACTTGTGTTTCGCCAACTTCGCTACTTGCTGAAAGTCCAAACGAGCTGAAACCATGGTAATATAGAGTGGTGGAAGTCAGTGAAAACCTTGACATTAAAACAAACATTGACAAGACTGAGATACAACACATGGGAAGGGTGCACAAGGGTGTTACAATTGTAATAAAGAATCAGAACCTTGAGCAAATGGTCATCTTTGTCTATCTGTGAGACCTTAGTTCAAAGGAGGAAATCAGACATCTCAGACATCTACGGATAAAGAAGCCTGCATTCCATGCACTAAGAAAGACACAAGAAACATGACAACAAAATTACAAGTACAGGAGACACCTGTCTTGAGCTCCCTTCTTTACAGCTCCAAAACCTGGACAATGAAATGCTCCTAAGATAAAAGGCTGAATGTGTTTGAGATGGCACATCTCTGGATGATTCTAAGTGTCACACGAAGGGTAGACCATACAATGATGACATTAAGAAACATCTCCATCTATATAAGGAAGTAAACTACTGGGTATGGCAATGGTGCTTGAGATACTTTGGCCATGTTATGAGAATGAATGACAGCAGATCCCCAAAGACAGCACTGCTTGGGGAAGTGTATAGGATAAGATGGAGTGGAAGGCCCAAGGAACACTGGGTAGACAGCATGAAGGAAGACTGTGGAACCTTGGGTATAACAATAATACAAGCATCTAGGACTGCCCTTGCTAGGAACAACCACAATAAATGATTTGCCTATGTATGCTTAAGCATTACTGGGGCATTGATGATGATGATGATGATGATGATGATGATGATGATGGTGGTGGTGGTGGTGGTGGTGGTGGTGGTGGTGGTGATGGTGGTGTAGAGGGTACCCTTTGGATTCTTCTCAGCCCAGATTACAGAATGCTGAATTCAGTCTTAAACACTGAAATGTTACCAACTTGTACTGTTTACTTTACTCCTTAGATTTCTTATTTTTATTCTGATGTTGAGATTAAAACAACTAGATTTGAGCCAGGCGGTGGTGGTGCATACCTTTAATCCCAGCACTTATGAGGCAGAGGCAGGCAGATCTTTGTGAGCTCAAGGCCAGCCTGATCTATCAGAGTTAGTTCTAGGACAGCCAGATTGTTAAACAGAGAAATCCTGTCTTGAAAAAAACCAAAGAAAATAAAAAATAAAAAACAATGAAGTAAACAAGCCACCCCACTCCAAAAAATAAAATAAAATAAAAAATAAAAAACACCAAGTAGAATTGGCCCTTAAGATACTTCATTTATGTCTTTTAAGGTTTATTATGTATAACCAGAGAATAACTAATTAAATTACTTCTATAAGAGACTCACTTTTTCTATAAACTTTATTTCATTACCTGTGGGATATAAAATGTTTCCAGTTTGGCTGAGAAAAACTAAGTTATTCAGGTCATGTTGAGCTTTGGAATTTTTTCTTCTCATACAGTGGGGACTTGGTGTCCTGGCCCTCTTGTCATTTTCTCACAGACATACAAGAATTAGCATCCTGAGAACTGGGGTAATGCACAGATTCCTCTTTTGGAACAGCCTGTTTCCTCCATTCTTACATCCTCAATGTTTAGGTATTTTTAAATTCTCAGCAGTGATAGATATGACTATAGAACTTTTATTCTCTCTAGTTTTTATCAACCCCAAGGAATTCTTAATAGATATTAGCTTTATTGACACACTTCGGTAGGCACACAGCATTTGATTTGTAGAGTTAGGGAAATGTTTTGAAAGTATATCTCCTGAATTCTGAAAAATATACATTGTGATTTAATAATTCTATAGCTATGTATACAGTTTCCTCCTCCATGGCTATCAGTTACCTGGTGATAGATATTGGCAAACAGCCATCACCATACCCTTCTCTTTTCATTCTTCTGCAAAATGGAAGTCTTTCTTCCTTTTTCCCCTTCCTTCCTCCTTTCTTTCTTTGTTTCTTTCTTTTTCTTTTTTTTTTTTTTTTTGGCAGGGTTTCTCTGTAGCTTTGGAGTCCATCCTGAAACTAGCTCTTCTAGATCAGGCTAAATTTGAACTCACAGAGATCAACCAGCATCTACCTCCCTAGTGCTGGGATTAGAGGCATGCGCCACCACTGCCTGGCACAAAATGGAAGTCTTAAAAGACTCCTGTAAGTAATAAAAAACTATAACCAAAAAGTTAAACACACTTTCAAGATACAATGAAAGTAAGGAAATCTTTATCCATAACTTATTGGGTAATTGAATATTTGATAAAGAGTGTATATTACAACAACTGTATTTAAATTATACTATATGAAGGAAAACATGTATATCTTTTGACAATATACATATACATGACCATGAAATAATGCAATACTAGTGCAACATATCTTTCTTATAAAAGAGAAAATTGGTAGAGTATTAAGTTTTAAATTTATCTTAGCTAAAAATCTTTCCTTAAAAATTTCTACAATGTGAGTGACATTTAATTTATTCTCCTTTAATTTTGTGCAATACAATTTATATGGATCTATATGTGCTTAAGTTGGTGCATTCTTGTATTTGAGATTCTATAATATGTATCATTTTACATTACCTCATTTCTCTGTAAAAAAATTGACACTTCATTTCCATAGAATTGCTTAGGAGCAACTCGTGTGTCAATCCAATATATTACTGTTTTAAGAAATATCTTAGAACACAGACCCAGGGTATTCATGTTATTTCTTTAGTTCATCCTCGCTTTCAGTGCTGTGAGCATCCACACCAAAGAGTTACATGTGTATTGGGGTAAATATTTGAGATCATTCTCTATTTATTGACCTAATTTTGTTATGTGCTCTGATGTCCTATACTTTCTGAGGAAAACTTGTAACCACTGTTATTAACAAAATATGCACAATGGTGTGAATTCCGTAGTCCACTCTGACATAATGGCCATGAGGGAAACTGGAGTTTTGTTTTTTCATTTGAAGAAGGAAATAATTTTGATTAATGTCAATAGTTTAATTAACACATACATTAATAAGGTTGTATTCTCTCTATTGGAAACTCCTGTTCTTCTTCTCAAATATTCAATGTTACAGGTTCTATGATTGCCTGAGAAAGGAAGAGAAACAAAGGTTTCATTCTGTCTGGAAACTTTAGTATTCATGAGATACTGACTAGTTTTTCAAATGATAACAGAATTATGCATAGATTAGTTTTATTTCATGCTTGGTACTTTTGAAGCTAAGATAGTCATGATCCCATGAAGAGTAATAGTCATGACCGAAACCGAGCATCTAAAACCCTAGTCTTGAAGTCAGAGTATAAAACTCAGTGACTAAGCCACACTGCTAATACGGTACTTAAACATTCTGTGAAATATTGTATTACTATATTTTCCAATTATACAAAAGTAGAGGGTGAATATCTGGCAGGTTGATAATAGACTTTTGTATTTCAATTGCTTGATTTGTGAGTATAGGCCCTATTCTTAGTTCTTCTGGGGATATTTTAAGTGATATGGATATGGAACAGAAATTCAGCTATCTTCATACCAGTTTTGCTCTAATCAAGAGACAAGTAATCAATGAAAATTCAACACTGTCTACTTTACTTCAACATAACTGTCTTTGTCACTTTTAATGCTGTCATGACATAAGACTTTAGGAGCAACTTCAGATGCACTTTAGTTTTTACTTTCTAAGAAAAATCAATAAGATCGTACTTCTCTGCTTATATCAAAAACATGCCTTACTGAAAGAAAACACCTTCTCTTGAATTTGTTTTGTCTTTACTCCGTAAATGATGGGGTTGAGGGTAGGAGGTACCACCACATAGAGGTTAGCAAAGAGAATGTGTATGTGACGGGGTATGCTGTGACCCCCAAAACGGTGAGCAAAAAAGGTGAAGAGAGAAGGCGTATAGAACAGAAGGATAACACAGACGTGGGAGCCACATGTACCCAGAGCCTTGAGTCGTGCATCTCGAGAAGGAATTCTAAACACTGAACGAAGTATAAGGGTGTAAGAGATGATGACAAGCATAATGTCTAGACCTATGGAAAACAAGGGCACAGTCATTCCATAGTAAATATTGACTTTGATATTGTCACATGCCAACCTGGCAATGCCCATGTGTTCACAGTATGAGTGATGAATGATGTTTCTGCCACAATAGGTGAGCCGATAGACTAGAAAGACCAAGGGGAAACAGATTAGGAAGCTTCTAGCTACAGATGTGATACCCATTCTGCCTATGACTGATGGGGTTAGAATGGTGGTATATCTTAATGGAAAGCAGATGGCCACATAACGGTCAAATGCCATAGCCAGCAGTATGGCAGACTCTGTCACAAACATAAAGTGGAGGAAAAACATCTGAGACACACAGCTGGCAAAAGAAATGCCTCCAGCTTGGAACCAGAAGATGGCAAGAACCTTTGGTGTGGTCACTGTAGATAGAATGATATCAGCCAGGGCCAACATTGAGAGGAAAATGTACATGGGTTCATGAAGACTATGATGGGTGAAGATCAGGAATATTAATAGGGTATTGCCTGCAATGGCCACTATGTACATTGAGCAGATGGGGATGGAGAGCCATATGTGCGCATCTTCTAGTCCGGGGATCCCAATCAGGGTGTACCAGATGTCTCTGAGGTTGGTGTGATTTGAAGACATTGCCATCTCTTCTCTGTCCTCAGATACTGGAGCTTGGAACTGAAGAAAAATAGAAATTACAAAAAAATATGTTTATTTTTATTAGATTACCATGCAATGTCACTGTGCAAAAGTTACTACAATAAAAATTGGTTGACACATATGAATCAATGATTACTAGCCAAATATTGCTCATTAACAGGAAAATAGAAACTGTAAGGGCTTGACAAAAGTGATGCTTAAAATGAATAAAACCAAAATTTAAATAAGTCAGGTTTAGAAACTTTTATGTTTAAGATCAAACATACAAATCCATACATGCGTGAAAGTTTTTGCATATCATAGCTGGTATTGTTCAGTTGTTTGTTTCTTGACTCGTAATCAAAATACTCTTTACTGGAATTCTAGAATTGCAGGTTCAGGTTAGTCCTTATGGCCTTACTAGAAGCACAACACTACTGAGTTCTGTGTTAACCATCAGGCCTGTAACTAATGCAAACACTTCCATAAAGTAATTTTGTTTTTCCTTATTCTAGCAATGCATTTTTAGAAAGTAATAGAAATGTATGAAATAATTGATTTTCACAGTCTGGCATTTACTAAGTGTCAAATGGAAATGTCCTTGTTTTCCATCGCCACGGTCCACGCTTGTTTCAGCTTGACCAGCACTATGCAGGAGCAAAACCATGCAGCACTATGCAGCATGACCAGTACTATGCAGTATGAACAGCACCATGCAACATGAGTAGCATTAAGCAGCATGAGCAGCACCATGTTGCCCTATGCAGCACCATGTTGCCCTATGCAGCACTATGCAGCATGAGTAGCACCATGCAGCATGAGCAGCACCATGTTGCCCTATGCGGCACCATGTTGCCCTATGCAGCACTATGCAGCATGCACTAAAGCAGCATGCACTAAGCAGCATGAACAACACCATGCAGCATGAGCAGCACCATGTTGCCCTATGAAGCACCATGCAGCATAAACAGCACCATGCAGCGTGAGCAGCACTATGCAGCATGAGCATTTCTACAGAACTAACTCAATATACCCTGTCTCCTTATTGTCTAAGTGCCATGTTTCTCCCCCAGTCCTCCACCCACACTGATTTTTTTACCCATTACATCTTCTACATTGTTTTTAAATTTTCATATTTCTCCTTTATTTCCATTTTTGATCAAACATAAAAACAGAGAAAGAACTTATCTCAAAGACAACAATGTGACAAAATAATTAAGTCACAAAAATGAAAGGAATTATTGACCTAACTAAGATCATCTTATGCTAAAGTAATAATCAACTATTATATATAAATTGTATTTGAAGTATCTTTCCCCATGGAAGAACTTAAATATATGAATATAAATAAGCACATTTCTAATCAGGCCAGGATAGGAATGGTGGGATATATTCATTTCTACATTCAAACAGAACTGTAAATATATAATCTTTATCAAGGGTAATGGCCATGTTTTTATGTTATGTGTTTGTTGTGAAAAATGGATTACAAATGAAAGGTTAAACCTGGAAAGTATGAGAGATAAGTAACAGGCTTCTATCAAGAGTATACATCACTGTACACATCGAGACAGAGCTTTAAGAAATGAGTATCAAATTTGACAACTAATTGTAAACTTAAAGTTTCAGAGTAGGTCTGGAAGATCAAGGTTTTTCTGTTTGTTTAGTTTTCTATGTTAATTAATTAAATTATTATTTTAGAATATTTTATGAGTTTATTATGTTTTATCATTTCACAGAAGTCTCTTTTTTATTTATTAAAAATTTCCACCCCCTCCCCTTCTCCCATTTCCCTCCTACTTCCCCCCTCCCTCTCCCCCTCCCTCTCCAGTCCTAAGAGCAGTCAGGGTGTCCTGCCCTGTGGGAAGGCCAAGGCCCTCCCCCTCCATCCAGGTCTAGGAAGGTGTGCATCCAATAGACTAGGCTCCCAAAAAGCCAGTACATGCAGTAGAATCAAAATCCAGTGCTATTATCATTGGTTTCTCAGTCAGCCCTCATTGTCAGCCACATTCAAAGAGTTTGATTTGATCACATGCTCGTTTATTCCCTGTCCAGCTGGCCTTGGTGAGCTCATTTTAGGTCAGTCCCACCATCTCAATGGGTAGACACACCCCTCACAGTCCTGACTCCCTTGTTCATGTTCTCCTTCCTTCTGCTCTTTATCTGGACTTTGGGAGCTCAGTCCACTAGAAGCCTCTTTTTTTTCCCATTGAAGCAGGTCACACTATTTATATCTGTCAGGCCTGACACTTGCTGTGTACATTTACATGTTTCTTTTTTTCTGAGTGTTGGAATTAAAGACATATATCTCCATGCCTTTCACATAAACTAAATGTTTTCTAATGGAAATAATGCATTTTTCTTGTTCCTTGCCATCCCAATCACATGCTGATACAATTTCTAAACTAAATTTTGGTTTTCATCAATAAATATTGAATTCTATGGTGGCACAATTATGTTTCAGCATGTCACTTTTTCCTTTGAGAAAAAAGGTATCAGTCAGCATTGATACAGTGACTGACATTTATTCCTTTTTCCTAAGAGGAGTTTCTAGATAGACTAAAGCTAAGCAGAATAATAAACATGACATCACCAATACTACAGGGAAGAAAACTAAGTCTATATAGTCACATAAAATAATGGATTTTTATGTTAGGTAAATCAATCATATAAGAAAGTCTATAATTTTCATTCATACCACAAGGACATGTGCACAACCATGTTCATAGCAGCATTGTTCATATAGCCAGACCTGGAAATAACCTAGATGTCCATCAACCAAAGAATGGATAAAGGAAATGTGGTATATTTACACAATGGAGTACTACACAGCAATAGAAAATAATGACATCTTGAAATTTGCAGACAAATGGATGGACCTAGCAAAAAACATATTGAGTAAGGTAACCCAGACCCAGAAAGACAAATATAACAGAATGCTGGAAGAAAGCACACAAAGTCAGAGAGGAGCCATATAGCCCTGCTGGTGCTGGGCAGAACTATACCCAGTAAGCCACACACAGATTAATAAAAGTTAAATTAATATTTAAGAATTAGCCAATAAGAAGTTGAAGCTAATGGGCCAAGCAGTGATTTAATTAGTAAAAAAAAAATAATTCATACTCTTTCTTAAACTACTTTAGGCATAAAGCAAAGAAAAACCAGCCTACAATCCACAATCCCAGAGAACCAAGAAAACAAAGAGGACCCTAAGAGAGACATACATGAATCTAAATAGGAAGGAGAAAAAGACAAGATCTCCTGAGTAAATTGGGAGCATGGGGCTTTGGGAGAGCATAAAAAGGGAAAGGGGAGGAAAAGAGGGTAGTGTATAACAATGTATAGCGCAATAAAAACAATTAAAAAAGAAATAAGTGAAAAAAGTAAGGCTATAAATTATCTTGACATAAACCATCTTAAAAATAGTAATACCATTGACAAATATAAGAAGTAAAGTAAGAATTTCAGAAATTAAAAATATATACATTTTTTATTGATAAATAATAAAAATAATTTGTTTCTAAAAAATAAGGTAGATGAATTAAGAAGGCTGTTTTAAGTCTCCATGGTACCCTGGAAAGAGAACGCTCTCTTAACTGTATCCACTTCTGACTTTCCTGATCCCATCACTGTTGATGGTGCCCTCCTAATATATCCCTACAGTTCTATCTTTTAGTGTTCCTGCTCTTATTTTTGCTAATACATTACTATTATTATCATTGCCGTCATAATCAATCGTTATTAGTTTTATCACTTAAATTATTATATTGAAAATAAGAATGAGGGGAAACTGTTAAACCATGGTAGTGTTTATAAAACTTTCAAGGGTTAATGGGGTCAAGCATTTCTGCACTATAAAGAGCTCACTTTAACACATTGTCACAGGAGACCACTTCCAAAATATAACCCAAGCAGGAAGGACACTGAGAAAAACAATTAATAAATGGGACCTCCTGAAACTAAAAACCTCTGTAAAGCAAAGGATATAGTCAACAAGACAAAATGACAGCCTACAGGATGGGAAAAAATCTTTACTAACCTCACATCAGACAGAGGTCTGATCTCCAAAATATACAAAGAACTCAAGAAATTGACCATCAAAAGAACAAATAATCCAATAAAAAATGGAGTAGAGACCTAAACAGAGAA
>NW_004949171.1:108702-111955 GCF_000317375.1 Microtus ochrogaster | reverse complement strand
CTTGGATGTCAGTGTGGCGATTTCTCAGAAAATTAGGAAACAACTTTCCTCAACACCCAGTAATACCACTTTTCAGTATATATCCAAAAGATACTCAATCGTGTCACAAGATCATATGCTCAACTACCTTCATAGCAGCATTGTTTGTCATAGCCAGAACCTGGAAACAACCTAAATGCCTCTTGACTGAAGAATGGATAAGGAAAATGTGGTAAATTTACACAATGGAGTACTACACAGCAGAAAAACATAATGACATCTTGAATGTCGCAGCCAAATGGATGGATCTAGAAAACATCATTTTGAATGAGGTAACCCAGACCCAGAAAGACAATTATCAGGTGTGCTCACTCATAAGTGGTTTTTAAACATAAAGCAAAGAAATCCTGTCCACAAATCACGATCCCAGAGAACTTAGACAACAATGAGGACCCTAAGAGAGACATTCACAGATCTAATCTACATGGGAAGTAGAAAAAGACAAGATCTCCTGAGTAAATTTGTAGTTTCCTCTTTATAAAAATGATGTTTTCCTTCCTTGGAAGATTCCCTTCTAATCCATGGTTCCTTATTTATCATCTAACATCTTCATCATTCATTTGAAACACACATATCTAAAGATTTTAAAAGCTAATAACTACATATAAAAGAAAAGATACAATGTTTGTCTTTTGTAGTTGGATGTATCTCACTCAGGATAATTGATTCTAACTTGATTGATTTACTTATAAGTTTCCTAATTTCATATAAATAATAGCTGAAATACCCAATGCTTCTGAAAGAGACCAAAGTGAGAAAAATTTTTGCATAGGAAAACCACTATTTGTTAGAAATGAGGGATCCATGAGATGACAAAGTATAGTTTTGTTCCATTTTTCTTAAATAGTACATTGGTATGTAACCACATAATCCAGGATCAAAGGACAATTCAGCAGAGAAAGAGAGGCTACTCCACAGGAAGAATATAATTATCTATATATAGAATGGTGATATATGTGCAGATGGGTCAGTGATTCTCTGATTCTCCAAGATGGCAGGAATGCCCAGACGTCAAATACAAAAGTGTGCCTTTGGTCAAGGAAACATTTTACCCTATAAACTTGATACTGGTTAGGTAAGGGATTCTATTTTCACTCCTCCCAATGTGATTATTCTCGTTTATAGTCAGGCCTCCTTACTTAGAGCTTCAGCTCTTAACTCACTCGAGTACCTTCCTCTCAGATGTATTGGGAATCCTGCTTTTAAATGAATGTCAAAGTTCTACCATGAAACTACTGGGAGTGCAGGAATGAATTGATCGTGGAGAGTGTCTTTGACACTGTTACTAAAATTGGATGCTAATGCAATTAGCAGAGATAGCATGATTCTCAGAGTCCTTCCCTCAGGCTCTCTTCACTGCCAGTCATTTCATGCTGATCTGAGTACTATCCAGCATCCCTATGCTTCTATGGTAATTTACATCACCTCTCCTTCTCCCTGGGTTACTGCTTTGCTTACTCAAGGTTACAGTCTTCTGTAACTTTGAGAGGAAAGGTCATAGATAATCACAAGCAGCTCATTTTAAACCTCTAACCCACCTCCCACTGCTAGGCACATCGGTCTTCCACTCATGATCTTGTATTTTTAAAATGAAATTGCACTTAGAATGTTTCTCCTCCTATGTTCATTATTGCTAATTACACTTCCACACTAGTTGCTTTCATTTTGTGTCATATTTTAAATTACATGCTACTTTTAAATACGACATGTACAATGTGCCACAAACACGTGAATAAAAGGAAAACTAATCAACACAATAGGTAAAAATCATAATGATAGTCTCTTAGAAATTCAGCTTTGCCTATCTGGAGAATAGGGCTTACTCTTTTCACCAGGACTTCTTTTGTGCCTTTTGCTTTTGTTTTTGATGAAGCGGAAAAAAATTCCCTTTAAATTTCAAAAGAATCTGAAATATTATATTGTAAAACTGAAGGTAATAAACAAAATCAAACAAAGACTTATGAAGTAGAATCATGTAGCTCTCTTTATTTACAGCAAACCCAGATGGTGATTGTCTATAGTTGAAATGGAAGCCTTCCACTCTTCACTCTATATTGTCCCACTTAGAAAGAACTTATTATTGCAAGTTGGGTAAACTTTATCTTAAGATAGTGTGGGTTACAAAAACATAATCATATTTCAACGAAACCTTCACTTAATTGAAAGAACAGTCTGGCCTGGTGTTCTGCCACCACTATCTCTACTAGAAATCATTTCATGAGGGTGAGCCATGCTCCCATTCCTTGTCCTGGTGCAAATAAATGAACTTTCTTGAAGAAATGCCATAACATGAGCAGGCATGGCTGAAAAAATGGCATTTCTTTTCTTAGAAATCAGGAGTGTAGTTAACTTGAAACTTTACATACAGGGGGCCCTGTCTAAAAGTAATAGTCTTTAGCTCTCTAATATGAGATTCTAGATGTTTTTACCTTTGTTTTTAACTTGGAAACTCTGTGCTCTCTGATGCCATGTGAGATAGGTTGTCCCTCCTGGATTTAGGTATATGAACTCACCCAGACACAGGTTATATAGCATTGCCATTCCCAAGATGCATAAACCCCAGTAGAATCGAAGTATCTAGGAAAATTTACAGTGGTCTGATGAGATCTGGATTCTTAATTAAGCTAAATATACAACCAATCAACCAAAACCCAAAAGTCAAACAAACAAAAAAATGAAAAAAAATACTACATGGTGGATTATGTTCATAGGAAAAGTATCATTCAGATGTAGTCTTCAGGGATTAACACATAAATCCTACCATCACTAGCAAGCCATATTGTGGGTATTCTCACAGAGAGATCCAGAAACAAGTTCATCTAAAATATGCTTCTTTTAATATTCATCTTGAATAACCAGAGAACAATTGGTCAATGACTATATCCTAAGTATTTCTCACACCTGTGACTTTTTAAAAAATCTTACCTCTGTTGTTTCTGCAAACTATTATGTTTCTTGTGACTTATACTTCAATCCTGTTGGGAAAAATTACTTATTAAGGTCATGTAGAGTTGGTCATTTTTCTCCTTATAACTCTGAAGTGGTAGGTATTTTGGTCCCGGGTAATTTTCGTACACACATGCAAGGATTTGGTGTCTAAAAAAGCAGCACAATGTAGTGTAGATTCCTTTCTTCTTCTTCTTCTTCTTCTTCTTCTTCTTCTTCTTCTTCTTCTTCTTCTTCTTCTTCTTCTTCTTCTTCTTCTTCTTCTTCT
>NW_004949171.1:103569-108602 GCF_000317375.1 Microtus ochrogaster | reverse complement strand
CTTCTTCTTCTCTGAACAGAAATTTGTCCTCATAGATCATCAGCCATGATACTGTTGGGTGATATTTGTGTTTCTAAAGCTTATCCACTCCAAACTTTATTTCTAGCCTTTAAAAGGCAAAATCCAGAAATGCCTTCATCCAGACACTTGAGATAGTATTGTTAATGCACAATAAAGTTGGTGAATAAGAATTAAGAATCTAGTAGTGATGTTTGTATTTTCTTTTTTCATCATTGACAACAACCTGACAATAAACACATTTCACAGGGGGCATTCTTTGTCTGTTTTTCACAAAAATCAATAATCCTCAATTATCACCTTTTCATTGAGGAGCAATTCCAAGTAAATAATTAAAACATAATTTTGATATACAAAAAGTCAGCAAATAAAGTCTTGAATGAAATATTAGGTGATTAGATATTTGAGAAGAATGAGAGCATATGACAACTAGTGTATATAAGAGTCTACAATGTGAAGGAAAACAGCAGGCGTATCTAAAGCCAGGTGGGATAGTGGGATGTTAACACTAGGTACCTATTAGGTAAAGGAGAGAACCCATAGAGCTTAAAGTATTAAATTTACTTTTCACTTAAAATTTCTAAATTAGCAGTGAAATTGTATTTATTCTTCCTCATTTTATGCAAATAAAATAAACACATTATTTCAGAAAGATATATGCACTCCTATATACAGTATTTATCTATAGTCTCTTGTTTTTCTGAAAAAAAATTTATTTCCTTTTGTACACTTAGATAATAATTAATATTATAACAGTTTTATCCTGCTATGGTACAATGTAATTATATTTTAACAAATTTATCATGAACATTTGTATTTTTAGTTCATGTTCACTTTCAATGTCAAACATGAACATATGGGCTAGTGAATTTGCTAATGTATTTGTACAAGTGACTATGGAGAGCTTCTCTGTATTCAATTGCCCATCATTTCTAAATATTATCTAATATCCCATCATACTTTCTCTCTGGTAAATATCTGTTATTTTTGCTACTAATTGTAATTATTGCTGTATTAAAAGTCTGCAGTTTGCGATGCCTTCAAACAGTGGCCAAGAGGGAGAGCTGCTGTCTTCACATTTATTCACAGAGAAAATTAGGGACTTTGTTCTATTTCAACTGTTGTAGTTAATACATGTGTTAATGTGGTTAAGATCGCTCTCTGGCCCTACACTGGCCTTCCCCTGTAATTGTCAGATGGATGACTACTTTAACTGTCATCATAGAACTTTTATCCAGTAATGATGGAAGCAGATGCAGAGACCCACAGCTAAGCACTGGGCCTGTGGTGTGGGAAGTTCTTTTGTGTAGGTGTTGCTTTTATTGGTTAATAAATGAAAATTCTGCTTTGTCCTGTGATAGGGCAGAATAGAGCTAGGTGGGAAAACTAAACTGAATGCTGGAAGAAATTAGGCAGAGTCAAAGAAATGCCTTGTAGCTACCAGGGGAGAAAGACATAAGCCACCAACCAGAATCTAGCTGGTAGGCCATGAGTCTCTTGTTAAAATATAAAATAATAGAGATGGGTTAATTTAAGATGTAAGAGCTAGATAGTAATACGCTTAAGGTATTTGGCAAAATAGTATTGCAAATAATATAGTTATTGCGTGATTATTTCGGGTCTGGACAGCTGGAAACAAATGAGCAGCCTCTACTCACACTTCGTGAGACCAGTTGAAGCAAAGGAGGAGCAATAATATGAGCAAAGGAATCAAGACCATGATGGAGAAATTCACAAACATGAGACAGTGGGAGTTCATTGACTAGACGGCAGCTGGGACCTGCACAGGACCTAATTAGGTCCTCTGAATGTGAGTGACAGTTGTATGGTTTAGGCAGTTTATGGGACAACTGGTAGGGGGTTGAAGATTTATTCCTAGTGTATGAACTGGCTTTTTTGAGCCCATTCCCGTTAGAGGGATACCTTACTCAGCCTAGATACAGGGAGGAGGGACTGGTCCTTCCTTCAGTTGATGTGACACAGTTTGTTGACTCCACACAGGAGGACTTACCATCTCTGAGAAGTGGATTGAAGGTAGAATGGTATAAGGTACGGGAAGTGGGAGGATAGTAGTGAAGGATAATGGGATTGGTATGGAAAATAAAAGATTATTTTTAAAAAATATCTCTGGTATTCATTATTATATGTACAGTGAAGCTACTTAACATTTACATGCTATAGGATTATGTATGGTGAGAGAAAAAATGCATTAAAAAGAAATCAAATCTCTCAGATTCTCAGATTCATACTTTTTCAATTGCTAGTAATCATAATAGAAAAATTATTTTAATATCATACCTGGCACTAGTTTAGGAGTCTTCTGTATGGCATTCCTGTCTGTCTATCTCTCTGTCCATCTATCAGTGAAAATTAAAGATGTGTGTGCACAAATACAAGAAGTTTAAGTATTCTTGACCAAAATCAAACATCTTAAATATGAAGCTTGACTTGGAACCCAAATGATTGATCTAGTGTGTTAACTGCACAGGAATAGTGTCTTGGATATGTAGCACTCTTTATTTTCAAGTTTTAAAAAATGGACTGAATTGACAAAATTATATAGGCTTCTAGATCAACTTGTTTGGTGTATGAATAAAGGCTGTATTGTTTGTATTCCTGTTTTATGTGTTAACATAAAATTGAATATTTTTAACTATTATGCATATGTATATTGTAACAAAGATGAAAATAGTACATAAAATAATGTGTCCTTGTTCTAGTATTGTTCTGAACAAGATATATGCTGAGTAGAATTCTCCCTTATCTTGATTGCTCAAAATTGCAATGATAACCATCACTAATGATGTCTTGATTTAACATTTCCACTATAGCTTCAGATACTCTTGAGTTCTATAGTTCATGAGAAAATTATAAAGAACTGGACTAAGCTGCTTAGATTATGTTAATGAACTGTCGTGCCTAAGGAAAAGACCTGGATAACTCTCTCTTGAATTTGCTTAGTCTTCACACCATAAATGATGGGATTGACTGTGGGTGGTACAACCACATAGAGGTTAGCAAGGAGAATGTGCACATGCAGTGGTATACTGTGACCACCAAAACGGTGAGCAAAGAAAGAGAAAAAAGCTGGTGTATAGAACAAGAGAATTACACATACATGGGAACCACATGTACCCAGAGCCTTGAGTCGGGCATCCCGAGAAGGAATTCTAAACACAGCACGAAGGATAAAGACATATGAGACAATGATAAGCAGCACATCTACACCTACGGATAACAGAGCCAAAATCATCCCATAGTAAATATTAACCTTGATGCTGCCACAGGCCAACCTGGCAATGCCCATGTGTTCACAGTAGGAGTGTCGAATGATGTTCCTCACACAATAAGTGAGCCGATAAACAAGGAAGATCAGGGGGAAGCAGATGAAGAAGCTTCTAGTCACGAATGCAATGCCCATTCTGTTGATGACAGATGAGGTTAGGATGTTGGTGTATCTTAGTGGATAGCAGATAGCCACATAACGGTCAAATGCCATGGAGAGCAATATACCAGACTCTGTCACAAAGATGAAGTGAAGAAAAAACATCTGGGATACACAGCTAGCAAAAGAAATGCCCCCAGCCTGAAACCAGAAGATTGCTAATACCTTTGGAATAGTTACTGTGGACAGGAATATGTCTGCCAGGGCCAACATCAAAAGGAAAATGTACATGGGTTCATGAAGACTACGCTCAGTGGAGATCAGCATTATTAGGAACATATTGCCTATAACAGCTACTATGTACATTGAACAGATGGGGATGGCGAGCCAAATGTGTGCATCTTCTAGTCCTGGGATCCCAATCAGGGTGTACCAGATGTCTCTGAGATTGGTGTGATTTAAAGAGATTGAAGATGTCATCTTTTCCTCTGCTGTTAGATACTGGAGATACTGATGGAAATAAATCATTAACCATGGTTAATTTTGGCTTAATTTATTGAGAAAGTAATTTAGAAATTACTTGAGAAAGAATTGTCAAAAAAGAAAACTAATAAAAATGGAAATGATTTTTAAATATTTTATAACTAACAGATAATAAAATAGGAACATTTTATGACCAAAAAATAAACTAAAGTTTTATAATATTTGTATTACTGGCAATGGTAAAATCTGCATTTGTAGAAAACTTACATGTAGATAACATAGATTCTAGAAACTGTACTCAACACTTTATGAAAATGAGAGTCTCTGAAAGGCTTTTACCTGATTGATGATTTCTAGTGATTCATCACATTTCTCTTTTCTGGAGTTTTGAAAAGTAGTCAGGACACTACTATCATGGTCATTGGGAAGATGAACTTGAGAGTGATGCCATAGACAATTTGGCTATCCTGACACCCTAAGTCATGTCCTTTTGGATATGAAGACTACTGAGTCAATGGCAGCCAACCTCCACATTTTAATATGAAACATTTCATCAAGGAGTTGCTTTTTATTTTCTTTAGCAATTTGTTTGTAATGAAAACCAAGACTATAGGTCCACTCACTGTGTGCAATGTTGCATTAGCATAGCATTGTGATGTGATTTCACTACTATGGATTTGTTTTCAGGCTTGCAATCTGCATGTGTTTCTGGTAAACACCCACTAATTCTATTCTAGCAGTACACCTTGTTTTCCTCTCTTGCAAGCGTTATACTTGTACCACATATCCTGATTTTTAATCTTTTTTGCATTATAGTATGTGTTTTTATTTTACTGTTATAATATTTCCTTGCTATTAGTATTAATATTACCATCATTAATCAATGTGTCTTTAGTATTGTTGTGTTGAATCATAGTTGAAATAAAACTATTCAAGCCATCGTGAGTAAAATGTGACATAATTAATGAGGCATAAGTCATCTTATGTCCACAAGTACTGGCAATGTGAGGTTTTAAAGAACAGAAAGTTACCAAACAAGGGACTTGAAGAGCATCATCATTCAAGTATAGAAAAGCAGAACTGGACAGAATCAAAGGATTTTGGCAAATTTCCTTTTTCTTGATATAGGCCAGAAAAATGAGTTATT
>NW_004949171.1:102156-103158 GCF_000317375.1 Microtus ochrogaster | reverse complement strand
AAATGCTGAGATTATGGAGTTTGCAAGCATGCACAGTCTTTGAAGGACTTTTTAAAAATATAACTAAGGACCTTTCAACAGAAAGAGAGATTGTACAGCTTCATCCAAGTGTCAGCAGATTTCCTGCTTGAATGTTTACTCCCTACAGGATGCAGGAGCAGTCCAGGGTAGTGATAATGGCTCTCATAACAAGAAAAGGAAAGCTCTCCTACAGTTAAAGTGTATGACAAGTGCGCTAGCAAATTATTCTGCAAGATGGTGCAATACATGTGAGAAAGCAGGTTTGCTTAGAGCACACTTTGCTCCTGTTCACGTGATAGGAGTCATGTATATAATTCTTGGTCTCAATCCTTACAATCTGTTCTTTCTATGATCCGCAGCTAAGATTCTGTGATCATACTGTCATGTTTTGTGATCACCCTAGTTATTTATATTTTACGTATGAATTTTCTATGAATCTATATTCCTATGTATCCCAGGGAGAAAAAGACATTTTGATAATGGGGGATGGCTCAGACAACCCATAATTAAAAGAAGCACAGATGGCGTGATACTCAAAGTGCTTAATTTCATCTTCATTCCTCAACTCAGTCATTAAGCCCTGACCTGAAAACCACTAATAAACTACAATTAACACCATATCACTTTTCTCCCTAATAAGCAGTGCTAACTCTGATCAAGAAAATGATTCACAACAGGTTTGGGACTATGTTCATCAGCAACCAGGCAAGAGAAGGCATAAGTAAATAACTGTAAGCAAGCCTGTGTTATTCTCTGCTGTCTATTGTACATAAATATGTCCTTAATATGAATAAAGTTCACTTTTATACTTCTAATTACATCAATTATATGATGTATATTTCTAATTACATCAATTCTAAGCTCTTTAATTATGTTTTACATATTACTTTGATTTAAACTCTTATAAAAACTCTACACTATCTCCAAATATTGCATTACCAGGGTAATTTTTTTAAATTTATTTATTTATTAAAGATCTCC
>NW_004949171.1:60748-97661 GCF_000317375.1 Microtus ochrogaster | reverse complement strand
GGGGGGTGGCGGCTAGGTCCCTCTCACCCCTCAGAAGGGTTTTCAGGAATAGGGCCTGGCTCCTCCTTTGCCAGGGACTTCGCCAACCAAAGGCCTACCTCTTTGATTTAATTGTAGTGGGGCGATCTACTTTCAGTGTTGCGCGCAGTCCCTGCAACCTGCATCTGCTGCCACGACGGTTCCCCTGCGTCCTCTGCTGTAGCTCAGGTCCCAGCCGGTCGCTACCAGCTGCGGGGGGCGTCCTCTGTCCACCTCCGCGACCGGGTTCCGTCTGCCTCCGCGACCGTCCAGGGGATTTTTTTAAATGAAGTACAATGTACCATGAGAAAGTTTTGCAATCACAGCTCTTGCTTTCGTCACCCACTACACCAAGGCTCCATATGTGTTTTTCTTTCATTTCTGCGATAACCAGGTGAGGCAAACTCCTGTTGCAATTCATTTCTAAGGTGGATTTTAATTGAGAAAGTTGAAAAAAAAAAAAGAACCTACAACATTGTCAGGTATCCGTCCTCATTTGTAGGTAACCTTCCAGGGACTGAGTACTGATATATGGATGATTGATAGGTAACCTTATGCTTGTTTTTTTGTATGTTTATATTTATGTTGGAAACTGCACATCATTCATATTCTGACCTAATTCTCCCTCGTCAAAGTAATCCATTCAAAATGATATAAAACACCTTCCAAGGAAACTTTGGTTGGATCAAAAAGTATTGATTCAATCTGTTCTACTACAAGTATTGATAGCTCATGTTATTTCAATAACTGAAGATAGAGTTACTTCCCCAACCTTGGGTCAACTAAAACAGCAGGCATGATATGGCAGACCCATAGCCTCTCCCATCTGAATTAGGATGCACTCTGTCTGAAACAATCAGAAGCTATCCTCTGAAGGCAGCAAACATCAACTCTCAAGTATGGAATACACTATGTTGTTACCTCCTCTAGGTTGCAGCTCTGGTCTCCCAGATGTTCTGTGAGATTGTTTTTCTCTCTTTGGTCCAGTGCCTGGTCATACAGCTTTTACAATCCCAAGAGTTTGAAGACTCAGTGTAGTGAGGAATACAAGAAAGTATATACAGTCCCATGAGTATTTTAATTAAAGCAAAATAATCAAGCAAATGAACAAACTAACAGAAAACTAAAGGCACATTGAATGTATAAATAGTGTGAGAAGAACATTATTCTGAGACAACATGGATAGACTAACAAAAGCTCTATCAAAGGCAATAACCCACACTATGGCTGCTTTAAATGAAAATATAAAGAAAGACCAGATAATGTTGCAGCAGCCACTTATAAGACGTATGCTTATTTTATTTTCTTAGAAATCTACAGTGTACTAACTTTCAGCCTCATGAAAGACTTAATAAATATTTAATGAAAGACTTAATAAATATTTCACTGAGGTGAAAATATTGTATAATTTATCGTCATCTGCCTCCTTTGTTGTGTAAGAATCAATCTGAGGGTTTGTTGCCTAAAGGCAAGTGCTGTGCCACCAAGAATACAAATATTCATCATCCAAGAATTTTAAAGATTCTTCTTGTCTTAAATCTGAGTCAACTATATCTATATACATGCCTACCTAATATTTTCCTTGTTCATAATTTAGTTTAAGAATAGATATGTAGGACAAGAACCTACACTATCCATCTGCATGCTCTTAGCACATCTTAGTTTAAAATATATTCCCATATATCAGCTATTTAAACACAAAAAACAGTGTTATTAATTTTTTTACAAAATAGGTAATGGTATTAGAAATTCACAGCACACATTTCACCTGCACAAATAGCAAATAAGCAAACTGAAAACTATGCTCATCACTTTGTTGTATAGTATTTATATAAGGCAACACTGGAATCAATCAAATTTAGAGTGATGAATAAAATAGAAATTAATTCTTTAGTACAGTAATAAAGCTACTTATTTGACATTGAAAGTGTTCAGTATATTATTTCCTATAAGTGAAACCTATTCATGTATTATCATATGGATTATGATTGATGAGTTTTACTTATGATAGATGATGAAGAGACAACAGAATATCATGCATGATGCAGAATCACAAATAAAAGTATACCCTTCAGGGTTACTTAACCTTACGATTGTATAATGCCAATGGATATTTTTTCCATATACCAAGATCAAATACAGATGCCTGAGATATGCTTGAATTATTTTCTCCATGGAGAATGGAATAGAGTGAGATTATTGGAAAGCTATATTAAGTTTCCCTGGGCATGGAGAACTCTTATAATCTCAATGTTATATCATTTTTTAATCTGTGAGTTGAGACCCCTCAAGTCTGCATTTAAAATGCATATAGTAAGGATGAAGTATAAGGCACAACAGTGTGTCACCCCAGGTATGACCCAGGTTCCATTTTTCCTAAATCTGAAAATCCAAGAAGAATATTTAATAAAAATGTCAGCATGATGGACTTCTGCAATAAAGAAGATACTTAAAAATGATTTAAAAACATCATAGAGAGTTTTTTATGGTAATAGATATGTTACTCTGTAGTAGAACAGGGTAGGTTTGGTTTCTTAGGAAATGCTATATGACATTTACGCTAAAGCAGAGTTCAATGCCTACAGGAGAAAATGCCAAGATAAAGGTGAAGGATTCTAGAGCCAAGACATTATAGCTGTTTAAATGACATTGTTCTTTACTAATGTCATAATGCAATCCCATATAATAAATGAAAATTCAAAGAACCAAGGTTAAAAGAAAGTCAATCATAGTATCTTATATATTATAATTGGGAAGAAACCATAACACAGAAATTCAGGGTTGATTTTGTTTTGTTATTCATGGAACAAAAATGTAGTAAGGACAATTTTCTCTTCATCCTGACATTCAGTGAAATAAAAGCTGTAAGTGAAAAGCAAGGGCTGAATAAAACAGTGTTTAATACATTCATCGAAATGCAGCATAAAATTATGAGCATCTTTCTGCACTGAGTAATTTGATTTAACTAGAAAAGAAAATTTATTTATAGAAACAAAAGACAAGGATAAACTCAATTTTCTGGGATTTTTAGTTCTGCAAAGGAATAACATTTCAACATTGTTATTTAACTTCAACTCAAAATTGCCATGACTAATTTTGTCATAAACGTTCGTGTTGATCCTTTTGCTTTAATCTGCTGTTGTACTCTTAGTGTACCCAGTTATCCTCAGAGCACTGCACAAAGCATGGCAAGTTTACTGTGTGCTGTGCCCTGGGATGCTCAGAGCACTGCACACAGATTGATGAGTATGACCTGTGCTATAGTCTTTGTTTAGTGGTTTACTTTTAACAAATGAACATAAATCACTACCCCAGATTCTAATGAAAATTTATGCTCAGTGGAAGTAAAAGCTGATCTCTGAGGAACTCTAATTTAATGAGTTTATTCTTACTTAAGTTACATTTGTTTTGTTAGTAGGAATCAAATTATCATTGTATCAATTCAATTAGCATTCTCTACTTTTAATGCATAGAAATGCCAAATTCTTCCTCTTTGGGCCCTGGAAGCCATCCTCAAGGAAGGGCTAAATAGAGCCCCTGACACAGCTGTCCAGTGATACCCCAGGATTTATCAGTGAGTACAGAATGTGTTCAGTAGTAGCTTTATTGCAACTATATGTAGAGGAGCTAAACATATGACATAGCATTTGGAGGAAAGGACTTTGGAAAATGATGATGTCCTATAGGTAGCCAGAGAAAATTATAAGATTACTGGAAAATGCCTATAAAGACATCTTTGCACTAGTTAAAGTGTGTGTAGAACTAAGTGATCTGTTTAAGACAATCATAGCAGTGTTGCAGGGATGTATCCTCTCTCCACTACTCTTTAATATATTTTTGGAATTATACTAGCAACAGCCCTGGAGGATGACAAGATAGGTTTTGTGTGAACCAATAACTTGTGTTTTGCCAACTGTACTGCACTACTTGCTGAAAGTCCAAATGGGCTTAGACAATGGTCAATAGAGTGGTGGAAGTCAGTGAAAACATTGACATTAAAGTAAACATTGAGAAGATTGATTAACAGCACATGGGAAGGGGACACAAGATGTTAACACTGTAATAAAGAATCAGAACCTTGAGCAAATAGTCAACTTTGTCTATCTGGGAGGAGACCTCAGTTCAAAGGAGGAAATTATTTCATACATAAAGAGGTATATAGGGATAATGAAAACTACATTCCATGCACTAGGAAAGACATAAGAAACATAACGACAACAACGAAAATACAAGTACATGAGACACCTGTCTTGAGCTGCCTTTTTTACAACTCCAAAACCTGGACCATGAAATGCTCTTAAGAACAGTGACTGAATGTGTTTGAGAAGGCACATCTCTGGATGATTCTAAGTGTCACATGACGGGTAGACCATACAATGATGACATGAAGAAACATCTCCATCTCTAGAAGGAAGTAAACGACTGGATATGGCAATGGTGCTTGAGATACTTTGGCCATGTTATGAGAATGAATAACAGCAGACCCCCAAAGATAGCACTGCTTGGAGAAGTGCACGGGATAAGATGGAGTGGAAGGCCCAAGGAACACTGGTAGACAGCATAAAGGAAGACTATGGAACCTTGGGTATGACAATAAAACAAGCTTCTAGTACTGCCCAAAATAGGAACAATTGGAAATATGCAATAAATGGACTGCCTCTGCATGCTTAAGCATTACTGGGGTATTGATGATGATGATGATGTAGAGGGTACCCTATGGATTCTTCTCAGCTCTGATTACAGAATGCTGACCTCAATCTTAAACACTTATTTGTTGCCAACTTGTACTTTTTACTTCACTCCTTAGATTTCTTATTTTTATTCTCATGTTGAGATTAAAACAATTAGATTTGAGCCTGGAGGTAGTGGCACTTTTATTGGTTAATGAATAAAGAAGTTGCTTTGGCCTGTGATAGGGAAGAATAGAGCTAGTTGGGAAAACTAAACTGAATGCTAGAAGAAATTAGGCAGAGTCAAAGGGACACCTTGTAGCTACCAGGGGAGAAAGACACTAGCCACTAGCCAGAACCTTGCTGGTAGGCCATGAGTCTCATATTAAAATAGAAAATAATAGAAATTGGTTAATTTAAGATATAAGAGCTAGTTCTTATAAAACACTTAAGCTATTTGGCAACACAGTATTGCAAATAATATAGTTTCTAAGTGATTATTTTGGATCTGGGCAGCTGGAAACAAATGAGCAGCCTCTACCAATACTACATTAGTCCAGTTGGAGCAAGAGAGGAGCAATAATATGAGCAAAGGGATCAAGATCATGATGAAGAAACTCACAGACACGAGACAGTGGGAGTTCATTGACTGGATGACAGCTGGGACCTGCACAGGACCTAATTAGGTCCTCTGAATGTGGGTGACAGTTGTATGTATTGGGTTTTTTGTAGGCCCACTGGTAGGGGGTTGATGATTTTTCCTTAGTGTATGAACTGGCTTTTTGAGGCCCATTCCCTGTTCTTGTTGAGGGGTACCTTACTCAGCCTAGATACAGGGGGGAGAAACTTGGTCCTTCCTTAAGTTGATGTGACAGACATTTTGACTCCCCACAGAAGGACTTACCCTCTCTGAGAAGTGGATTGGGGATGGAATAGGTAGAAGGTGGGAGAGTGGGAGAATGGTAGTGAAGGAGAACTGGGATTGGTATGGAAGATAAAACATTATTTTAAAAATATTTCTCTGGTAGTTTTTTTCATATGTACAGTGAAGATATTTAACATTTACTTGCTACAGGATTATTTCCTGTAAGAGAAGAAATGCAATTAAAAGGAATCAAGTCTCTCAGATTGTCAAATTTATACTCTGTATTAATTGCTAGTAATAAAAAATAGACAAAATTATTATTTTAATATCATACCTGGCACTAGTTTGAGTTTTCCATAGGTCATTCCTCTCTGTCTATTTATCTATCCATCCATCAATGAAAATTGAAGATGTATGTATACAAATGTAAGAAGTTTAAATATTCTTGACTAAAATCAAATATCTTAAATATGAAACTTGAACTTAGAACCCAAATGACTGAATTAGTGTGAAACTGCACAGGAATAATGTCTTGGACATGTAGCACTCTTTATTTCTCAGTTTTAGAAAAATTAGCTGAATTGACAAAATTATATAGGATTCTGGCTCTATTTGTTTGCTGTATGAACAAGGGCCATATTGTTTATTTTCCTGTTTTGTATGTTAACACAAAATTAAAAGTTTTTTTAACTGTTATGAACATGTATGTTGCAACAAAGATGAAAATAGTACATGAAATAATGTGTCCTTGTTCTAGTATTGTTCTGAACAAGATATATGCTGAGTAGAATTCACCCTTATCTTGATTGCTTAAAACTGCAATGATAACCATCACTAATGATGTCTTGATTTAACATTTCTATTGTAGCTTCATATACTCTTGAGTTCTATAGTTCATGAGAAAATTATAAAGAACTGAACTAAGCTGCTTAGATTACGTCAACGAAATGTCTTGCCTAAAGAAAAGACTTGCATAACTCTCTCTTGAATTTGCTTAGTCTTCACGCCATAAATGATGGGATTGACTGTGGGTGGTACAACCACATAGAGGTTAGCAAGGAGAATGTGCACATGCAGTGGTATACTGTGACCACCAAAACGGTGAGCAAAGAAAGAGAAAAAAGCTGGTGTATAGAACAAGAGAATTACACATACATGGGAACCACATGTACCCAGAGCCTTGAGTCGGGCATCCCGAGAAGGAATTCTAAACACAGCACAAAGGATAAGGATATATGAGACAATGATCAGTACCACGTCTAGGCAGGTGGAAAATAGGGCCACTATTACCCCATAGTAAATATTGACTTTGATGCTGTCACAGGCCAACCTGGCAATGCCCATGTGTTCACAGTAGGAGTGTCGAATGATGTTCCTCCCACAGTAAGTGAGCCGATAAACAAGGAAGATCAGGGGGAAGCAGATGAAGAAGCTTCGAGTCATGGATGCAATGCCCATTTTAATGATGACAGATGGTGTTAGAATATTGGTGTATCTTAGGGGGTAACAGATGGCTACATAACGGTCAAATGCCATAGCCAGCAGTATGGCAGACTCTGCCACAAAGATGAAGTGAAGGAAAAACATCTGAGACACACAACTGGCAAAAGAAATGCCTCCAGCTTGGAACCAAAAGATTGCTAACATCTTTGGTGTTGTGGCTGTGGACAGAAAGATATCAGCCAGGGCCAACATTGAGAGGAAAAGGTACATAGGTTCATGTAGGCTCCGTTCCGTGGAGATCAGAAATAATAGCAGTGCATTGCCTGTAATGGCCACTATGTACATTGAACAGATTGGGATGGAGATCCACATGTGTGCATCTTCTAGTCCTGGGATCCCAATCATGGTATACCAGATGTCTCTAAGACTGGTGTGATTTAAAGTGGTTGAAAATGTTGTCATGTTTATTTTATCCACTCGTTCTGGACCTGTCAAAGCAAAACAGCAGCAACAGGACAAAACAAAACAAAATGAGAAAAATGAATCATGGTATTTTTTTTAATTAAATTAGATGTGAACACTCACCATTGGCTAAGATTATTTTCTTATGAAAATGTTAATCTCTTGCTGTACAGATTTCCTTAGCAGGAGAGTAGCCAAAGCTTTATAAAGCTTTGCTAACTGGAACTCTAACAATGTTAATTACAGTGGCAAACTTGGCTTGAAATTGAGACCACACCGTAAAATGCTTTCTATTGCTTCTTTCCCTCCAGACCTGTGAGTCTCTGACAGGCTTTGCCTAGCATCATTGATTTCTCCTATTGTCACTTATGATGTTCAAACACAATTCTCTTCTTCAAGTTCCAGAGATGCAGTGTTCAGAAACCTGCTTCCTTTGGGGAGCTCATAGCTATTGAATAAGTGTTGCCCATTGCCTACGAACTATTTTAATACAAAACTTTTAGTAAAGAGTTGTCATTTTCCTTACTTAAGCCATTTATTTAACAAACCGAGGGTATAAAAACATGGCAAATCCTTGTTTTGCAGAATGATATATCAGTTTTGTGTTTTGATACTGGATCTGTGCTTTTCTTTGTCATGACTGCAGTCAGTGCACAACGCTCCAGCTTAACCAGCCATCTGACATTTTGTCTTCTCTGGACCACATTATGACCTACAAAGTTCAAACTTAAAATACTGTGCTTCCAAGTTACAATAAAATTACACACAAAACACTCCCACGGTGTTTTAATTAAGTATCCAAGTGTCAACTGGACCACACATAGCTATCTGCAGCTTACGGATCATGTTTTGGACACACCTATAGCCAGCACAGATCTGAGTGAGCACTTATGTTACACTAATGGAAGTCAGCATATATCCTCTTCCACACACCAGTTACCTTCTCTCTCTCCTCACGTGTCTTGACTCTTATTCACACATATGTCTTCTGTTTCTGTTTATATTTCAGGCTTCTTCTTTTCTTTATTCATCTTATAAACAAATTTCAATGATAATGGAGAAAAGTGTTAATAGAAAATAAATAAATTGTATAATTATAAACAAATCAAGGAATCAAAATACAAATCTTAAATTCACTCTAGTATCTTACTATGTTAAGAAGTTGGTAAGATATAGATCATAAATATATTGAATGAGAAAGATTTTATTCCTTTCAGAGAACTCAAAGCATGGACAAATAATAACCATGTCTCAAAATAGGTCAAGATAGAAAAGGTTGGAGATATTCAATGTGTCATTAACATAATATATAGTATGTTTATAAAGAAACAGTAAAGATTCTTGAAAATATTGCCATTAAATCTGTTTATTAGTGACACCTCTGAATTACAAAGCAAAAGCTTGTAACTCATAGCTTTTGAATAAGTGTTAACCATTATTTACGTACTATTTTAATGCAAAATTTTTAGTAAAAGTTGTGTTTTTCCTTATTTAAGCAATTTATTTAACAAATCAAAAGCTCAGATAATAAATACATGTAACTGCACACATTTCAAGCCATCTAGCAAACACATTTAACTAAGCAAAATGAGACATAAGACTGGACACATAGATTGTAACTTTACGCTTCAGATATATGGCAGAGTGTGTGACTTTTGGTTTAAACCTCAATGCTAAGAATGATTTTTTTAAACCTCAAGGAAATGCAATACATATAGTATGATACAATATAAATATTTTATCATTTCAAAGTAATGTTTTCAAAAGGACTGTGTGCTTCTTTTTGTTCTTTTCCAAGTACATATTGATGTCAAAAATAAAAAGTTTACATTTTATTTCATATTTTCAATCCTAGATATAATAATAGTAATGAACATGTTTTCAACATTATAGTATAACAAATTTTTGTTGAGTAAAGTGTTGTCCCAGCTTAAGGTAATAAAGATAGAATTTCTGCTATTGCTTTTCATTAGCAATTAGGGGTTTCTCAAGAGATAAAACATAAACACTTTTGAACCATGGTATTGCTGTCAAAACTGCTTTGGTAAATGTGTGTGTACACAAATGCATAAAACAGAGATTTCTTTGCAATAGATTAATGTGTGATGAATAAAGCTCAAAAGTTATTTTGACACAATTTGGAAAAATGTAGTGATGCCATTAATTAACATAAAAGGAAATCAAGAATTTAAAGGAGTAATTTGTAAAGTGAGTTGTGATTTTAAAAGAATTGTTAGGTTCCTTTTAATTTTATTGATAAACAAGCATCTTTTCATTTTATACACTATCACCTTCATGAATATATTGAAACCTTTTAAGGTCATATAAGTTAATCAGCTGCCTATATGAATTGTTTTTAATGGATATTTATGGTGTTCACATTATTTGCACAACATGAATTACACTGTGAAGAATACTAAGGTTAAGTAGGATCTTGGCCTTCAGAGTCTGACTGCACTGTTATTCCAGCATAAAACTCTCATCTGTATATATGAGTATACTGAAGTGACGTGATGACAATGGTTATGTCATCACATTGACATGGGATTCAAGGATGGTGACTATTGAAGGAGTAAGAACAGCATTTCACACACAGTTGCTTAATAAGTAATCATTTCTATAACTGATTCATGTATTGTACCAAATAGAGGAATTAGAAACCAACCCATATGCCAGATTTCTTCCTGTCATTTTTTATCAGAAGTAAGATCATTTGTGGTTTTGAAGGTCCAGAAATCACCCTAGGATTATTCTTGACGAATTCCTCTATCTTATACAAACAAAGACCATGAAGCACATTGGAGGAAACACAAACAGGAAACAGGCACTCAAATGACTCTTAAAAAACTTGCAAGCAATATGTATGTATATACAAAGAATGCTTATATATGTATAGTTACTCTTTTTCTTATTGAAATTATATTTTTTCACACAGTATATAATATTTATGGTTCCCCCTCTCTCTACTGTCCTTCTGGTTTCTCTACATCTCTCCTAACCAGCTCAATCTATCCCATTTATGTATCACTAGAAAACCATTTTCTTAGGGAATATAATATAATATAATATAGTGTAATATAGAGTCTGTCTCCCAAATTGTATTTTTGTCTTTACATAATAGGCAAGTATTTTGTATGCCTACAAAAAGTCAGTGAATCAATCTGGAAGCTGACCAAATGTGCATTGTGTACTAGAAAGACAACTGAATGTCTCTGAGTTCAGCTCTTCTCATCCAACCATGATCTTTAATGAGACATGCCTTACTCTGACCTCTCTGCCTATAACCACTAAAGTATAACCAGCTTATATGTCATTCTATTTAAAAACATCAAATCTGATTTTTGGAGTTCTAAGACCAAAAGCACCAGGCTGTGGGTTTTGGTCATATTTTAGTCCATTCTTTTAGATTAAATAAACATTGAAAACAAGTAAACAGCCTGTGTGGGCCTCTATATTTTATCTCTGGTATATAGTTTATGTAGGAACAATGTCTAGACAATTCTGTTCACAGGATACCTTTTAATGACTTGTATTATTTATATTTTTAAACTAAATATTTTAAGGCCTTCATATCAGTTTTGTCCTGTGATTTTGTAGTTTAATGCTCATGAAACATCTTTTCAACATCATAATAACATGTAAATATGATTACTGGTTTATATACTACACATTATACAAATGAGATAGGAACAGGCTAAGTTACTTGCTTAAGTCACACAGCCTGTATACAACAAAGCAAAAACTCAGCTCCTGTCCTTAACATGACGCATCATTTGCTATTTACATAGCAACAACCCCCTTCAACTGCCTTTACTTCTGGCATTCTTGATGTAGTTATGTTATCTTCTTATCGATGCAGTTATGTTATCTCCCTATGGATGCAGTTATGTTATCTTCCTATGGGTGCAGTTATGTTATCTTCCTATTAAGTTCTCATAGCTCTTCTTGAAGAGCTATTGGAAAGCTTTTCCACCATTACACTGTTATTATTGTTAGACATATGACTATCCAGTGTACTGGGTAAAATTTTGTGTTGAGAATAAGACTTGCAATAAAAACCTTAGATCACCAGTGTTTATTGAAATTACAAAGGGTTAGTGGGTGTCATGTCTGGAGATATTGCAAGGAGCTAGAGAAGTCACTGTGGTTGGTGGCTGTCAAGGGAATAGCCACTCAAAGAAAAATTCAGTCACTGAAAATCAAATAACATTAGTAAGCATTTTTTTGTAAGAGAGGATTAGCCTCGATTGGTTTTTCTTCCTTGGAAGAAAGTCATAAAAATGCTAAGGTCCTTGTGCAGTCTGTTGCTCATACATTTGTTAGACTCATGTTAATTTTTGTTCTTATTTATTTTTCTTCTCATTCCTAACTACATCACTCCCAAGAGCTTTCCTTCTAAATTATGTGCTATTTCTTCTTTTCCACTGTGTTCAGAAATTTACCTCATGTGGAAGTCAATACATAGTGCCACATCAAGCATGTCAAGAGAAACTAAACAAAGCAGTAAATGAAACTTACCATGAGATGCTCCAGCAAATTCAACTCTTTGTTTTAAGAATCATATGTCCTCACCTACTCTACTAATGCTTAATTTGTTACTGTGTTCCTCCATTTCTGGTTTGAATAACATGAAGCAAACTTTTGATGTCTTTAATATTTGAAAACACCTGTGAGTCAGAATCTTAAACCACAGCGTGGATTTTTCTCAATTTATAGGAAACCTAACTTGTAATTGTCTACATTATAGTGAAAAAAACCCTATTGTTTTCTGGCTTATTCCTACTTTAGGAAAAATAAAAACTCATGATCTACATTCTGGAGAAATTCTCCATCATGGTATTGCCAATCAAGAGATATAATTTATTTGTCAATGAGCTCTTGTAAGACTTGTAGGACTGAAACAGTAATTCCCTATTGTTTCAGGTATTCAGTTACAGAAAACCTTCTTCCATCATCAACTTTAAAATAGCTAAATCCACGGTTTGAACAAGTGCCTTACCAGGGACAAGAATAGCTGGGAAGTTGTCACCATTCCATTCTGAGGAATCAGGACTATCTATAATCTCACACTTCACACAAGAGGACATGGTCTGCAGAATTCTCTGATTTCTAACAACAGCTGTTGTTGCCTCCTCTGCTACAGCTGCAGACTCCATGGTGGTCAGCAAGGTGGGTTGTGTCCCATTAATTACATCCTACTTCTCACACAGAGACTGGTGTAAGTTTCTCAATCCTAAGAGACCTAGGACTCCATAGAATTGAGGGATCCCAGAAGATGTCTGTGGTCTTCTGAGGCTTAGGTCCTTAGGTAAGAAAACCCAAACCAAAGCAAAACAACACATAGCCTAAAGATCCACTTAAATTAAATAATCCACCTCAGAAAGATCATCTCTCTGAGACAGTTCTGAGAGTTTAGTGAAACCTTTTACAACCTGCAACATACACTATAACTTTTTTGGCAAAAATAATTTAAAAATGAATGCTGTAAGAATGTGGTTGTCAGGGTACTACCTGAGCCTAAATTTTACTCCATCAGTGTATTCCTTAGGGATTTATAAATAATTCACTGAAATTTTGTTCTTTGATTTCTAAAATTGATTTTAACTTTTTACATATGTGTATGTGTATCTGTGTGAGTATATACCACATATCTGTGAGATCCCAGTGAGTCCCAAAAGAACGTTGGATGCCTTTGGACTGGAGTTAAAATGATTGGTGAGAAATTGGATGCAAGTGCTTGGAATTGGACTTGAGGTCCCAAGAAGAACAGGGATTGCTCTTTGCCACTGATCAGTTTTACCAGCTATCGCAATAGGGCTTTATTTCTCTTGAATCTTAGCTCAGAATCTATGGAGATAAAGTGAAGCACAATTTAGTACTGTTTGTTTTCTTTGGGTCTTAAAACCAGCTTTTTTTTTTATTTATTCGATGTCTCTTTTACATCATATATCTTGATCCCATTCATTTCTCTGTGCCTTCGTACCTACCATCCTTTCCCTGCACCCCCCCCATAAAAAAGGCAAAACATTTAAGAGGGAAAAAAGGGAAAAAATTAAAAGTCTCATCATGAAAGCTGCAATATGACACACTGAGTCAAGCAGTAAACCCCTTTGTCTATATCTCTCTCTCTCTTTTTTTTTTCTTACAAGTGTTCATTGCAAAAAGTCATTGGTCTGGTTTGAGGCCCCTGGTTTCTACACCGTTGATGCTGGGACCTCACTGATACTCTTCTTGGATATCCTGGTGTTGCCCTGTGTTGTGAAGATCCTGAAGCTTTGTGATTGTTGGTCAGGCCCCTTCACATGTCCTAGCAGATCATAGATGGGGTGGATATTGGGGCAGGTCAAGTCAAAACCCTGGTTCAGGACATGGGCAACTGCAGGGTTGGTTTGCCTGTCAGTTCTCCCCTGTCCTCATCATCAGGGTGAGCTCTCCAGCTTTTCTCTGGCTAATTCAGCCTTACAGCAACGAGTTAGAGGTGGGGCCAGTTCTCCTGCTTTCACGCCCTCAGAGTCAACTCTTCCCCACCTACACCATCAGGGCCAGCTCTATTGTGTTACCCAGGTGAGGTGCAAGGGCTACTCCCATGAGTACTGCAGCAGCTGAGGGGCAGGAGGAACCCTCCTTTTCTTATGACCCCAGGGCCAGCTCCTTTACCCGTCTCATGTTTATTTGTTCGGGCTTTGGAGAGGACATCTATTCTCTGCCCATGCCACCACATGCCAGAGTAATGGGGACAGATGTCATTTGCTCATAATATCTGGCCTTGGTCACCCTCACCTTTGAACATGTATGAGGTGCAGGGCCCATTTCCTGAGTGTGGCAGCTGGTAACGGAGAGGGTCAGCTCTCTCCTCTGTTGCAGGTGGCAAGGAGTGAGGGGGCATTCTCTGACCCTCCCCACATTACCACATGATAGATGAATAGTGGGGACAGCTCACCTACTCTTACAACTTTGGAGATGGCTCACTCACCTGTGCCAGCAGGGTTGGCTCCATTGTGTTGCCCAGGTAATGGGCAGGGTCTGTTCTCCATAGGGTTGTATCTGTTGGGGATCAGGGAAAGCTCTCCAGTTCTGATGAGCACAGGGCCAACTCTGCCATCTGCCTCAGGTGCTGATGGCAGGAGTGGGGGCAGGGAGGCAGGAAGTCAACTCTCTCTCACCTATGTCACCACAAGACAGATGAATAATGTGGACAATTCTCCCATGTTTATAACTTTGGGGAAGATTTATCCACACCCCCACTAACAGGGTTGGCTCTATTATGCTGTCCTGGCAAGATACAGCCTACTATCCTGAGTGTTCCAGCTAGCAGGGGTCCGGGACAGCTCTCCCACTCTTCTGTCCACAGGGACAGCTCTCCCACTGCTTCCGCGGTGGATGGGCAGGGGGAAGCATCTCTTCCCCACATTTGTTGCCTATGATAGTTCCATAACTGAATTAGTTCTCCCATGCTCACAATCTCAGAACTGGCTCACCCACCCCTGTGCCAGTGGGGTTGGCTGCCCTGGTGAAGTATAGGGCCTACTCTGCTAAGTATTGTAGCTGAAGGGGGTCATAGTTAGCTCCCCTGCTTTTGTGACCACAAAGCTAGCACTCTCTCCTGCCTCGGGCATTATGGGGAGGCAACTCTCTCCTGCCCATGCCACCGTAGGACATATGTAAAATGGGAAGAGCTCTCCTGTGCTCATGACTTCAGGCTGACTTATCCACACCTCTACTCACATGGTACAGGACCTGCTCTCCAGAGTGTTGCAGCTTGTGGGGTGCAAAGACAACTCTCCCTTTCTTATGAACACGGGCCAGCTCTCCCACCTGCCCCATGTTCCCATCAGCAGAATTGGCTCACCTATGATCTCAAACAGTACCTTCTTGGCTGTGCTGCCGAGACAAAGTATAGGGATTCCTTACCTGTGTGTTGCTGCTGGTCAAGGGATCAGCTCCCTAACCGTATCGCATATCCCCTTTCTTCAGACATGCCTCTGTCATAGGACTTGAAACATTCCATTCTCTCTCTCTCTCTCTCTCTCTCTCTCTCTCTCTCTCTCTCTCTCTCTCTCTCCTGTACCATATTATCCCATACTCTAATAATCTGCTCACTCTAATAGTGCCCATTTGGCTGGTGTCATAAGGTGCAAGACAGCTTGTGTTTTCTCTTTGGAACCCAAGGCAGATATTCCCAGGCCCACATGTTGGTTTCCTTATCTCACTCAGGTCACCATGACACTGCTATGTGACATGCTTCCTTGGTATAGGAGGTCCTTCTGCTTGTGTGTTGCTTTCATTGGATAATTAATAAAGAAACTTCCTTGGCCTGGTTGATAGGGTAGAACTTAGGTAGGTGGAGAAGATAGAACTGAATGCTGGGAGGAAGAAAGCAGAGTCAGACAGAAGCCATGGATCCTCTGCCTGAGATGGATATCAATTAGAATCTCTTGTAAGCCATTGCCAGGTGGCCATGTGCAGATTAATGGAGATGGGTTAAACTAATATGTAAGATTTAGCCAATAAGAAGTTAGAGCTAATGGCCAAGCAGTATTTTGACTAATACAGTTTCTGTGTTGTTATTTGAGTGTAAGCTAGCTGGATAGCCTGGACAAATAAGCGGCCCTCTCTCTTGCAACAGTTAGTGCCAACATGATGGACTAAATCCACTTAAAAACATTAAGGAGCTTAATTTTAAACACAAAAATACAGCTTAATATAAATTTTTCCTGTTTGCTGGCTCCTTTGAAAGAGATTTTTCTTATTCAGTCATAGCAGGAAATAGCTGTGTTGATTTAAGGTTTTAAAATGCCACTTCCTGGGCCATTCTGCCAGTGTGAACTCCAGCTGTGAAGCATTTCAATGGCATTTATGGGCCCAGGTGTTTGTGTGCCCACTTGGAGTTGGGAGGAAAGTAGCTGAGACCATGCCTGTGGCTTGGCGCTTCCTGCCTGGGCAGGCAGGGGGATCAGGTCTACTAGACTTAGGCAGGCAGGAGAGCATGGTGGATTCCGGCCACCATACAGAGAGATGTTTCCAGCCTGCACAGTGCTCTGCTTGGCAGATTTGGCTGTAACTCAGATAAAAAGGGTTTATGTGCTTCATGCTCATTCTTGGGGTTGGACTGAGTGCAGCTCCTGCCTGGTGGCCCCAGAGCTACCACTGGTGGTGCTTCCACCACTTTAAAATTGGAGAGAGGTGGAGCCAAGTGCCTAACTGCCGGGCACCTCCTGGTTGGTGTACTTAGCTGAGTTCTGCCTATCCTGGCCATATGGCGTGATGTTGAGGCAAAACCAGTTTCTTGTGTATGTTAGTCAAATATTTTTTCACAGAACAATTTCACCTACAGAGACTGTTAATACTGTCATATATAAGATGAGACTATACATATATATATATATATATATGTAGGAAAATTGCTTTAAAATCAATTCCCATATCTATAGCACTTACCAGTTATAACATACTTTCATATATCATTATTTAAGTCCATATATATCCTTTTTAGTATTATTTTTCTATTGGTTAATTACTGACATCAGAGCTCAAACATGAGCAAAATAATTCATCAGTACAAATGATACTTCCCTAACTTTAAGGTAAATGTGGGATTGTGTGCCAAATAACATTGTTTGGACAAGCTGACACAGCTGACAGCAAAAAAAAAAAATTGAGAATAACAAATATGATTGGAAATAGTCCTTTAATACAATAATAGAACCACATTAAAGTAGTAATGTATCAGGTGTATCATTTCATGTTTATGAAATGCTCTTAAATTGTATAGGGTTAAATAGATTAGTATTATCAATAGATTTTCCTTATGCTAAATGGACAAGACCCAATAATCACTGAAACAGGCAACTGAAATAGAAGCAGAGATTAAAAGTAAGGATGATGATTTGACAGGCTTTAGATAATGATGTGCAAGCTTATCTACAGATTCTTACAATTGATGACAATATGGAGCAGTGGCTGAGATTTTTAATTAAAATTGCCAGTCTTTTAAAGAATATGGAAGCTGTAAGCAACTAAGATAGATTGAATTTTTTTAAGAATAGACCTATATTATATAATTGCAACATAATACAAAGGAAAATGAACCAAGATTTCTTTACTAGACCCTATTCGCTCCTAAATGTAAATTTATATTTTGTAAACTGGCTATTTGCCTGATGCCACAAAATTATTTGATATTAAAATCAACTTCACATTTTCAGAAAACATATTCAATGCAATAACTTCATTAATATGTGTTTTCAAATGCAAGTTCCAGATTTCTACAAAATTATGGCAGCAGATATTTTGAAAATGAAAAATAAATGTTTAGTTTATATATCTTGGATACATTGGAACAGTGCACAAAAATTGGTAGTATCTTCATATGGGGCAAGCTTTGTTTGTGCTCATGAACTGACAAGTACGTTCAACACAAAGTCCATACAACTGGCTTGGTTTCCACACTGCACAAGAGAAGCTTTTTTTTCGATCTTCTGAGGCCTCTCCTTGTAAATGGGAAGGTTAAAGAAGCAGATTCTCTGGACAGTGGGTGCGTATCAGTGATGGACTAGCTGGTTCATCTTTAACAGCCACATCAGCTTCAATTCAAAGAATTTGCTGTTTCCTTTATTGTTGACAGATGATTGTCTAATAATTATTTTAATGTTTATTAGGTAAGAAGATAAATGAAACCCCTTTATTTTTGTGCAAATGTAAAGTATTCCATCCGTTCATTACTCTTTGTTCAAGTGTATGTTTTAATTTAAAATTTTTAATTGAAAATAGATTCCTCAACAACCCAACTACAATTTGCCTTCCTCATTCCTCCAAATCCACTCCCATCTCTATTCCTTCAGAAAAGAGCAGGCCTCCCGGAGACTACATCCAAACACAACAAAACATGATATGACTAGTCAGAAGCCCTCAAATTGAGGCTGCACAAGCCAACCTAGCATGAAGAACAGAGTCCTAGTTGTATGCAAAAGAGACAGAGATACGTCTGCTCCCATGGTTCAAAATCCCACAAAACCACCAAGCTAACAACAATAACATATATGCAGAAGTCCTGGTGCTACAACCCATGCAGGCCCACCCTTGCCGCTTCAGTAGCTCTTTGCCCATGTGAGCCTATTTTAGTTGATTTGGTGGGCCATGTTCTCCTTGAGTCCTCCACTTGCTCTGATTCCTACAATCTTTCTACCCCCTCTTACACGACGACCAGGAATTTCTGAGGGAAGGTATCAGTGGACACACCCAGTTTAGATTGTCTCTCTTCCATATAATGCCTGTCTCCCACTACTGCCGGAGGAAGTCTTTCTGATGATTACTGCACAAAGCACCTATCCTTCCATATCGATTTTTTTCCACAGTCTTGTTTGATTTTCCCCTAGGACTTTGGGCTATCCAGTCTCTGGTTTCTGACAATCCAGGCAGTATTAGACCTGGGCTCCATCTTGTGGTGTAGTTCTCAAATTAAACCAGACTTTGGCTATTTTTCACAAGTTCTGCACCTCCATTGCTCCAGCACTCTGGCAGACAAAACAGATTGTCAGTACAAGGTTTTGTGACTGAGCTGTACATATTATAACCTTTTATATTATAGTTTATTGTTATTAGGAAGTAAGGAATACAACTTTGAAAAAAAGAATAAAAACCTAGAACCATAAGAAATGTACAACTATATACCAATATTCTATAGTTCGTTATAGATAGATAAATAGATATGAATTGATGGAAAAGAAAGGTAATAATTTAATGGGAAGTAAAAAGAGAAAAACAACACTTATAATGAGACCATTAGCTCAATTTAAATGGCTATAAATCTGCCAAAAATATTTCAATGTTGTGAAAGAATAGGTACTGATGAATGGTTATAGGGATTGTAACCTTCCATTTTCTCAAGGAGAAAATGAAAAGTTACATTGAAAGATTTTTCAAAATAAGATTAGACACCAAAATATCACTTGTGAGAAAATCATCAGCTATAATGTTAAGCTTGTCGCATGTTAGCAATAGACAGCTGTAGCACAAGAGTTTCTTCATTGATTATGTGACAGAATGGAAAGACTCTGAGATACTGAGAAAAGTTAGAAAGGCCTCAGTTCCAAGTAATTTGTTATGTGTCATCTCATGTGTGCCATGATGAAGACACTCTCTCATGGGAATATTTTGATAGCCTCCCTCTGGAACCTTCTGTCTGTTTCTTCCTGGATTGTAGTAAATAACTCTCCTGTCAAGTAGCTCTCCCTAGTAGAGGTTTTGGGCATGTCCTTAACAATTCATATATCCTTCACCCATCCCTTGGTGGGTAAGCTGGAAAGAGAAGAGAAAGATGCATTGCTAATCAGAAAGCTCGGGTTTTATGGTACGATGATCCCATGGTGTGTTTATTGGTACAGTAGAAATGAGGCCTTTTCTTCAAGATTTTCCTAAGTGAAGTTTTGTTACATTTTAGAATGAAACTTGGAATCCTTAGTGAAAGAGAGGAAATAGAGCTTTGCAATGGTGTAAACAGAGACAACTAATAGAAGAACTGAGTAAAACATTGCAGTAGTTAATGGTTCAATTGATGGGAAGTCATAAAAGAGAAATGGCAGATTAAGTTCTTGATTGGGGACTTGAAGGAAATCTGGAGGAAGGAGATGTTACAAGAGGTTTTGAGGAAGGCTGGAAGTGAGTCATAGCAATTGGAAAGCTGAAACAACTTCTGAATCTTCAAGTAGAAACTGAAGAATAATTTTTGGCTAGTATGGAAAATCCATCATAAAGAAACATGAACACCAGGGCACACCTACCAGGAAGTCAGACGCTGAGTAAGTCAACAAGCTCTAAAATGCTACCCTTCAGATGATAACCACCTATTCCTTATTTTAGTTTACTGGAACTTTCTCTTCGGCTTTAATGCTCCCTACCAACTTATGATTCCCCCAAACACTTCACACCCTAGAACTTGAAATAGGTTTGTGTCACTGATGAATTTATGTCTCTGCTGGGTGCAATAGGAATGTACAAAATTTCAGTTTATGTATTTATTTATTTAAGCAATTTTTATTATGTCATTTGTATGCATAAACAAAACATAGCTATCTTCAAAAACTATAGGGAGTTATAATCTCAACATTAATGACACTAAAAGTCTATCAGGTAAGAAAAATCTATCTAGGTAACAGTGAGAAGAAGATATTAAATCAAATGTGCTAGTGCTAGCTTTAGGAGAAACCACTTTACATTTGGTGGGAATTTAATGGCCAAAGTAATTCTCATGATTCAAAATATCTATAGATATTCTACTGCTATTCTATACAGTAGAAGGCTGCATGGAAACTAAACATTAATGAACTCATAATCAAAGGACATCAAAATGTCTACTGTAAGAATGAGTAAACCGTGTCTAGTGATTAAAATAGCCAAGACTCCAAAATGACTAAGCTAATCAGATCATTTGAAATGGAGCACACCTTCACGGAAAAGGGTCAGTGACGTGTCTACAAACAATACCAAAAGATGAAACAGACTAAGATATAGACTAAGCATTAGGTGAGCTTTACAGAAAACATTGCAAGGGTGTAAATGGTGATCTTAACATCTAGTGTCTGAGATCTGGCCAGGGCTAAGCATAGAAAAGAAAGGAAAATACAGTGAAGTCCAACATGTTCAGGGAGAAAGTTAAAACAAAGGGAGAGACTAATAGTATACATTTGGATAGGAACCTGGAGGTATGGGGTTATATGCATTTGTATTGATGGAAAATAGCAGTGTTGTGTGGTTTGTAAGAAAGTTCTTTGTTTTAGTGTGGTGAAACTCAGTGACATGAATGGCTGAGCATGGTTGATTTGTCATGGGATTGGATGTTCCAGTACAATATGCACTGTGCCTTTAAAAATATTTATTTCAATTAATCTGGCATTTTAAGTAAACTATTGAGAAAGTTGCATTAAGATAATCTTGTTCTTAGTGTCTTAGGTCCTCAGAGAGGCTTCCTCTTTGGAGCTATATGTTCCTTGTAGCTGTATTATCAGAACAGACAGGCTTTGTAAACCTCATTACCAGTTCTTGATGCCATAAAAATGGGTAAAGATGCCACCAGATGCAGGTCAATGAACAGAGGTCAACATAACAGTAGATACATATCATGACTCTCTGAGAAACTTCTCTTCAAAGACATATTTTCACTTTTAAAAAATAACATCTGTGATGTTTTTACATTTGCATATATGTAAAACATATAGAATTCTGATCTTGCTGAGGGAAAATGCAATTTCTTATTCTAGTCTTTGTGTATTTGTTTTTGCCCTCTGTCTATCTCTGTCTCTCCTCTCTCTCTCTCTCTCTCTCTCTCTCTCTCTCTCTCTCTCTCTCCCTGAACCTAGAAAACTTGGATTCACTAAACTGATTGGCCAATGAGATTGGCCAGGGATCTGCCTGTCATGTTAGCACTTGGTATTTCCACACTCTGTATACCCAGCTTTCTTTTCAAGGTTGATGTTTGTGTATATGTGTGTGTGCGTGTGTGTGTGTGTATCCCATATACACCCACATATATCTCACACATATGCATCCAACATATACACATTCCACATATATCCCATATATATTCCCCCCACACATATATATTCTCTCACAGGAAACACTTCACTGGTCAAGCTGTCTCCCAGTTACCCACATCTCTTTACTATGACCTTTTTTACCCTGAGAAAGAATACCTTATTTCTTTCTATTTTATTGATTCTTAGGTCAATGAAATATATAAGTATTTGAGCTATATAAATATTTACATATATAAAAATATTTTATCACTTTTATTTTTAGTATAATTTTACAAAAAGCACTTATGTAAATTCACTTTTTTCTATCATGTTTCTACATCTTTAAAATTGAAGATATAAAATAGCACCTTTTCCTTCAATGGTGCTGATTTGAAATGTTTACTAAATACTTAATGAAGTATTATTATTTGTTCACTAATACATTGTTTGCATTTTGGCAAATAGATGTTTCCATTTCTTCTAAGAAACTATTTGTTGGTGTCCAATCCTCTTCTAGCCCTGGCTGAGGAAACTAACAATCATTGTTTCAGTTATTTCATCACTTTTTCTTATTTTGATCAACATCCTCTTCTGTAAGAATAAACCTATCATTCTAGAAGAAAATATCAAATGACATAGAAGGTCACTGGAAGAATGAGAGTCAGCAAATGAAGTTGGTCAATGACAATGGTATTATGATAGTTATTAAATTAACCCTGCATTTTATTTATTCAGAAGAAATATCAGAAAAAATGTTCATGTTACTAGAGACTGGAGTGTTGCCAAGTATGATGCTGGTATGTGGGAAGGTACAAGGATTATTTTGAGAACTCTGATAAGTTTAGTGCAAATGAAGCAGACAGAAACATAAATATATAACATCAAATTGTGATTTTGAGAGTACTTTGATATTACCATTGAGAGACACAATAAATTATGCCCTTAATTTTCATTTATACTTAATCATTGTATTAGATTGAGGGTGCTAAGTCAAGGGAATCATATTATTTCCTACATGTAATAGCAGTTATCATTTTTCCAAGCTGCAGACAGTTCTTCAGATAGGTTTGGAAACCTGACTTTTTTCATATAAATATGTCAGAATTAGTGTTGACTCAAAAGAACATTATGAATTATGTCTTATCTTAAAATCTACCATTTTTGTCTTTACAGTAGAAACCTTTGGAAGCTGGCATAGGCTGGATAAGGGATCTCTTCATGGAGAATACAAACAGTAGCTGGTTCCAACCCACTACCCTTCTTCTTACAGGCATCCCTGGACTAGAAGATGTGCAGATATGGTTCTCTATCCCCCTATGTGTCATGTACCTAATTGCCCTTCTAGGAAACTGCACCATCCTCTTTGTTATCAAAACCACCTCCATCCTGCATGAGCCTCAGTACATCTTCCTGTCTATGTTGGCAGCTACAGACATGGGTCTGTCAGTATCAACTCTGCCTACAGTATTGAATGTCTTCCTCCTGGATCACAGAGAAATCGAGTTCCACTCTTGCTTGACACAGATGTTCTTCATTCATACCTTCTCTTCCATGGAATCAGCCATCCTACTGGCCATGGCTTTTGACCGTTTCTTTGCTATTCGTAATCCATTACACTATACTGTGGTTTTAACATCCCCTCGGATTATCAGAATGGGACTTGCAGCTGTTGTTAGGGGTGTGATGTTAATGATACCCTTGCCCATTCTGCTCAAAAGGTTGCCATTTTGTAAGGGTGTCATCCTATCCCATTGCTACTGCTACCATCCTGATATCATGAAGCTGGCCTGCGGTCCTGTCAGGGTCAATATCATCTATGGATTGTCTCTAGTCATCTGTTCCTTTGCAGCTGATTCTGTATTTATTGTCATCTCTTATGTCTTGATTTTAAAAACAGTGTTGGATATTGCCTCAGGTGATGGTCAACTAAAGGCGCTCAACACCTGTGTCTCCCACATCTTCACCGTCTTTATATTTTATGTACCACTCATTGTCCTGGCTCTAATTCACAGGTTTGGTACATTTACATCTCCGCTGCTCCATGTCACCATGGCCAATCTCTTCCTCTTCTTGACTCCAGTTCTGAATCCCTTGGTATATAGCTTAAAAACCAAACAGATAAGGTATGCAGTGTGTAAAGTATTCAAAACTAGAGGAAACTTGCTCAAATAGTTGCATATGGCTGTAGAGAAAGAGACGCCTCACTTCTCTCCCTGTCATCTGCCTGCTTCTCAGGAACATACTTTTATTTCAAGGTATAATAATGTGAGAACTGAGATATTCTTGTCTTCTAAGAAACACATGAACTATACAAAATTTGAAGGGGTATGAAAACCAAGTAAATGCTATTCATCGTTTAAAAACAAATGCAAACTTAGCTAACATAATGGGGGAAATGTCAGTTTTTGATTTTTAATGTATTTTTAAACTTTAATATAAAACATTGAAAATAAAATTGTTCTTTTAAATTTTGAATTATCGTTGTAAAGAATGAAAGTCAGCAGCATATCCGGAGATGTGGGAGTAGGACAGAATATTATACTTGGAAGAAGTAGAGTATAATTATAGAAGTTCTTCTGGGGAAGCATGACAAAGGTCAGTAAAAACAGTGGACCCCTGAATGTACATCAACTTTTACATTTATTTGTGTAATTAATAAATAAACTTGATTTATATGGTGAACCTACTAAGATTGCTATTCCAAGCCATTGTAGTACTTTGCTTCAGATGGACAATGCTCTCGCTCTGATAGCACTCTTGCAACACAGTTATTCTGATGATATTTTAAGAAATAATTCCATGTACATAATTTAAAATTATCTAGTGCTTGGCTATTGTTAGAGTTTTGTATTTGATATCTAGTATAGAGGGTATTTCTTTTGCTACTTTTTTCTGTTATATTTTTGTAAATATTTTTTTTCCTTTTTATTTTTCTCTCCACACCATGCACATGATCAGAGAATATAAGGAAAACTCAACCAAAATAGTCTCTCCATCATGTAATGAGGCATTAAAATTCTGATACCTGATATATGTTTCCCAATAGCAAGTGGGTACTTTTCCAGTGAATATTAGTTGAGTGTCCTTTGATTTAACTAAATTCTGATATTATCTACTGAGAGAGCATCAGGCACAAATAATTAAGGGCTAAATCGTGTATGACTATTCCAATGTAGGGGTCACTGGGCGAACAATGAAATTCTAATCATTGGAATTTTGATTGAACTCTTAGCAGTTACAGAAGTCTAACTACTGTTAGTTCAATTATTAAATTACAATTAAATACTTTATAAAGGAAAGGAAAAACTATACTACCAATCATAAATAGAAGCAGGCAAAAAATGTCTTGAATTATAGCTCTGTTCTGAGAACATAAGATTATTTGGTAAGATGAGAGTATGAAAGAAATAGCAGGCAGGTTGGAATATAGAGAGCTTCACATATACATTTGGTTAAACTTGTACAAACAAACAGACATTGTGTTACTAATTTGGAAATAAAGATATAACACAATCATATTTGTTTAAAAACACGTTTAAGAACACAAAATGCCAGTTTAAACTCCAGATAAGGTTAGATATTTGGAATTCAACTCCACATTACATAAAGAGAAGCATCTAGAATGCTTAAATTAGTGAAGTTGATATTGAGATGTAGAAAAGTGAAAGCATTTAAGATGAATTCAGGAGATATGAGTGAATGATATTAATGAAGACGAAATTTAAGAGATATGTAGAGATCACTCTGGAAACAAAAATAGAGTCATTGTGTGCAGAGGGAATATGGGGATTTGAGAGGAAGATGCATTTGAAAAAGTTCATAAATTTCACTTTGGTTTTCATGGATTTGAAGGCTATAGTTACAAAGAATATATTCATGGGTGCACACCCATCTGAAGATCAAAAGCAAGCCTCTTAAAATGATTATACAGGTGTTCTGTAACTATGAACTAAATCAAAGATACAAAACTAGTTAGCAATGGTGTGGTCTATAGAAAAGCAGAACATTTTTTTCTTCTAAAGGATGTGAATGAATGATAGTATGTTTTGGGAAATAGATGCAAAATAATTCTCTAATTGTCTGCTATGACCTACATCCATAGGAGGGGCAGTCAAAATGGTCTAGGAAACGCATATAAACCTTTGTTCATATGGAGATAGTGCAAGAAAGAAGGGGGATATTTTAGCATGTACAGAAGGAAAGAGAACAAAGCAGATAGCAAAAGAATAGGACTGAATATTTAATGGTTTTTGATTTTTAAAGTTCTTTAATTATAACTCTCATTTCATCTATAAAAATAAAGTGATCTTATCCATGGATAGATGCTAACATAAAATATCCAGCAAAGAAACATTCTTTTTTTTTACTGTTTAGTTTATGAAGTCTATCAAATCACACCCTACAAAATATAGGAGAAAATACAATTTTAGAGTATTTAAATACAACATCCTCATTCATAAAAGCTATACCTCACTTTCATATCTATATACACACTTTAGGTGTAAAAATACAACAAAATAAACAGTATGTTAACTGTGAAATTGAGAATTGTACATTCCTTCACTGAAGCTATCTACATTAACTTTTCAAATTGATCATCTTATCTGAATCTTCCAAGACTTTCTTAGTGCAGAACGTATCTGCTTGGTCTTCAGGCTATATACAATTGGGTTGAGCATCGGTGGCATAAAGAGGTAGATATTTCCCAGGACTGCATGTGCTATTGGAGAACTCTTGTGACTGATGCGATGCATTACTGTTATTGCCAGCAAAGGGCCATAGTAAATAAAGACAATAAATATATGAGACAAACAAGTGTTTAGTGCCTTCATCTGACCTTCTCTAGAAGCAATCCCCATGACTGCATGGAATATCAGAGTATAAGAAATGGCTATGAGCAGAAAGTCTACCCCAAAGGAAAATATAACCAAAACAAGTCCATAGAAAATATTGATTTTGACTTGGCCACAAGCTAGTTTCATGACATTTGGGTGAATACAGTAGGAATAAGACAACATCTGCCCCTTGCAGAATGGGAGCCTCTTGAGCAGAATAGGTAAAGGAGTCATAAGTACTACACCCCTCAGAAAGGCTGCCAGTCCCATCTTGGTGACACGCGAGTTGGTAAGTATTGTGGTGTATTGCAAGGGGTGACTGATGGCCACAAAGCGGTCAAAAGCCATAGCCAACAGGATTCCTGAGCCCATGGAGGAAGATGTATGGATGAAAAACAGCTGAGCAAGGCAACTATCAAATGCAATTTCATACAGGTCAAAGATAAAGACTTTTAACACTGAAAAAAGTGTGGAAACAGACAAGACAATGTCAGCTCCAGCCAACATAGACAAAAAATGGTACTGGGGCTCCTGCAGACTCCGTTCTGTCCTCACTAAGTAAATTACAGTACAGTTTCCTGCCATTGTGGTTATGTACATCAGGCTTAGGAGTGGTCCTAGCCACAGGTGGGCGCCAACCAGCCCTCTGAGACCAGTTAGAATGAAGAGAGAAGGTTGAAATGTGGTATTGAATTCAGACATGGGTGACTGTGAGAATCACTGTGCAAACAGTTTCTTCAACATTGAAACCTAGAAAAAAGCAAAAGTTAGACATCAAAGTCAGGAATTTGAATTTAGGAAGTTCCAATGAGCATTTGTGAAGGACAGTCTAAGGATGAAGAGCTTATTGGTGGTAAGATGAACTTAACAGTTATACCAAGGAACAAATGTTCTCCTAAAGACTACCTTGAGGATAAACAATCCTTTTTATTACTAATCTCCATGTAGAAATGACCCAGTTAAGATGTCAATAAAAATGAATAGTACATTTGGTGTTCAGCCCATTCCCAAACTAGCTAGAGCCAAGAGCTTAGGATGAGAACAATGAGACAGCAAATACAAGTAGAAGTACTTTTAAAAAGAATTGCTTCAAAGTCTTAACAGATAACAAACGAACATGGGCTGGAGTAATGGCTCAGTGGGCAAAAGAAGCTGCTGTGCTCACATAAGGACCTGATTACAAATACCCAGATCCATGCAAAAAGCAAAGCACGGTGACAGGTTTCAGTAGCCTGAGCATTTTGGCAGAGAGAAGCAGGTAAATGGCACTTACTGGCTACAAGCCATCGTCAGGTTTAGAGAGAGACCTTGCCTCATGGGAATTTGGTGGAGAGTAATAAAGCTGGACATATAACACCATCCTCGATATTCTCTGTGTGTATAGTGCATGAATATACATGTTCATGGCTACATATACAATTATAAAAACAGAAAAAGTTACCCTGGATAGCAGAGTACCCAGTACTTCTCTCTCTCTCTCTCTCTCTCTCTCTCTCTCTCTCTCTCTCTCTCTTTCTCTCTCTCACAAACACACACACACACACACACACACAATCACACACACAGGTGTGTGTGAACACATATTTGTGTCTTGAGATACAATCATTTTTCTAATGTATTCAACCAATGCTGAAATGTAACTCTGTTGACTATTTCATTTTTGACCTATTGTTTGACTCTTCTCTTAATTAATCAAGTTCTTTTTACACAGCTTAAATTATTTACATTCTAAAATATAGACAAAAATTCCTTCATCATAGACCTGAATTCACATTCTAAAAGCATGTTGTTATTATTCATTAAATGTTATATAAATATATTTAAATGCATCAGAATATATATACCTATAATAATTAATACAGTAATTTAATTATTTTAGTGTACATATATACTATTTTTGTTTATTTTGAATTTTTATTTGTTTATGTTTTGCTTTTTTTACTTATTCGAGACAAGGTTTCTCTGTGTAATAGACATAGCTGTCCTGGAACTAGTTCTTGTAGACCAGGCTGGCCTTGAATTCATAGAGATCTGTTTGCCTCTGCCTTCTGGGTGCTGGGATTAGAGGCATGTACCACTACCCCCAGAAATTTTGATTTTTATATAAAAATATATGTTACTTGATTGATCTTGACCTTCTACTTTTTTAACTAAATAACAAATGAACAGAACTTAAGAAAGAAACAGCACTGAATCAACTAATCAGTGCACATTTAGGCTCACAGAGACTGAAGCAGCAAGCACTGGGCTTGCATGGGTCCACGCGGGTCATCTGAGTATATGTTGTGGTTGTTAGCTTGGTGTTTTTGTGGAACTCCCAACAGTGTGAGTAGGAGCGCCTCTGACTCTTTGGTCTGCTCCTAGGACTCTTTTCTTCCTGCTGGGTTGCCTTGTCCAGCATTAGTGTGAGGGCTTTTACCTAGTCTTATTATATTTTGCTTTGTAATTCTTGGTTGTGTCTTGGATGCCTGCACTTTTTTAAAGGGAGACAGAGGGGACTGAATCTAGGCGAGAGAAGAGACAGGGATGGGGTATAGGGGGTGAGGACGTAGGAGATTGGGGTTGGAATTAAGAGAGTAGGAGGAGAAACTGGGATTAGAAGGTATTTTATGAGAGAAAAATCTATTTTCCACTAAAAAAAACATCTGGGAAGAAGGAGAAAAGGTGAAGAAATTTAGGAATAATCCAGGAAATTTTAATAAGAAAAAGTAATTTTATGACGTTATTTAAAAAACTCCACAGTTTTACCTAGTTTCTATTACTCAAAAATATTGACCTGGATAAATAAAATATATAACTTCAAATAAACTAAATATATTTTAAAATAATATTATAGAAGATGAAATATTAAGAAAATCATCTACATGAAAATTTTTGTCTCCATTTTAATCTCTTCTTTAACTGCAGATAAATGTTGATTTTCCCTTCACATTTTCAATACATGAAAATCAATTAAACATAGACTAAAGTGTCCATTCATCTAAAGAGTAAGTTCTACCCTTTTCTACAACAAAGGAAAAGAAAGTGGGTAAGAGATAAAAGCAACTGTCCAATACTCACGGCACAATTCCAATTAACACATAAGCTTTTTGTTTCACAGAACCACAGAGTTCCAAAGTTCAGTCAGGAATACACAAAACTGTGGAAAACAAGAAGAGAAAATGGAGTCAGGGCTGAAGTACTTAAAATTCTGTCCCTTAAAGATGACTACAAGTGATGTGGCTTTCATTTCCATTCTTCTGTCTACTTATCTAGACCCATTTAGAATGGAAAGAGGGAGGTTGATGTCTCTTCTTTAGGGATATTAAAGAAACGATGTAGAAGAAATATCATAAAAATGGCAGTCTAAAGCCAACTTCCCTAAGGATCACTTTCTAATTAACTGCTGTCTTTTAGAATCCATTTATTCATTAATTCAGTAGTTAATTACATATTTCATGAACAAACCCTTCAGAGGCACTTTTCTATGGTTTAGGGTACACCTATAAAACATTTTTTGTTTGCAATGTAATTCATATTAATTTTAAAACATGCCATTACATATAACTGTATAGTCATATTGACTTTTTTGAGAAAAAAAAAATTACATTTATTTATGTGGGAGGTAGGAGGAAGCTACACCTGACATAGTGCATGGCTGGAACTTAGAAGACAACCTTTTGGAACTGTTTTCTCCCACTCATTAGGTCCCAGGATCAAACAGCTTGTGAGACATGCTTCTGTAGTTACTGAGATACCTTGACAGTCCATTATTTGTAAAATTCCACATCTCTATGAATACCAAAATTTATGGTAAACAGCATTTGCATATTCCATTGTGTTGGGTATTTTAGTAACTTGCTCATGTTCCCACAAATCTTTTCACATCATATCAACATTTTTAAAGGTGAACCAAACAACCTATTCTCAACTTTATCATAAAAGATTTCAAAATCTTTGAAGAAAAAATTACACTTAAGAAAAATTTAAACACTGTATAACCATTTACATAGGCAAGAATGCTTTTACTAGGCACATGTGATTATTGTCTTAAAGCATACTAGAGTTGATGATGTGAATACAAGTGTGTGGTTGAGAATGAAAACAGAAACCATAAAAGTTATAAGGAACCTACAGAGAGAATAGAAATCCAGACAAATGGGTGAGAAACCAAAGGCCAGAAGACTGATCTCTGGTGTATGTGGAAGAGAATATCTGAAAGACATCTCAACTGAGAGGGAGAGAGAGGCTCAAGGGAGGAGGGAGATGCTGAAATGGTATGGTGATGAAACACATACTTTTCAAAGACAATATTATAACAAACTTTTCAGTTACCAAAGATTTTAAAATGAAGTCAGTGATGTGACCTCATTTTCATTTTTATAAATCCATTCTTTGTGGTCTTTAGAAAATGACTCAGGAGGGGGAAATTAGATGAAAAGACATACATTTTAAGCTTATTTTAATCTCCCAAGGAAGAACCAGGAATAGGGTATGTTTTCTTACGTTACTAAGAGTGAAAGATCTCAACCTGTTTTTTGAATAGTTTCAGTGTGGCTTTTTTAAATCATTGGTACAACATAAAATTCTCATAATGTGTCTAATGATTTTATCTAGTAATGTGTAAGCCATTTCCTGTATGAGCATATAAATATTGCTCAGAATAGATTCAGACCAATACAGCAATGCTATGCCTTAACGTGAAGGAGCTCTTCAGTGTAAAGAGAAAAATTCTTACCATTACATTTATATTACATTTTCTTATTGCCTATTCTCCATCCATATGCTAGCTAGAATTCCATGCACTCCATTATTTAAGTTTACCTCAGTGACTACGGCTGATGGTGTTGATTGAGGCTGGCACTGCAGTTCTGTCTGAACGGACAGTGCAGCATTTATCGCTTTGTGTGATGTTCCCAAAGGTATTACACGCAACCTTTCTCTTCCTTGTTCTCTCTTTCTTTCTCTTTTCACTTACCACTCATTCATTAACGAAATATGCATATGAACACACACACCTACTTTTTCCATCAGTTTTCAGAATAAATGGGGGTATATGATATGAGTCAGTTAAGAGTTATCAACAGGATCATCAAATAAAACAAACTGATTATCTTCTGAGACTACTGAATCAAGAGAAAGCAAGCATTTATATCAAAAGACTAATTTTATCAATAATGATAGCAAAGAAAACAGTCAAGGTTAAAATAGATATTATCTCTAGACATGAGTCATGAAAAATAAATAACAATTTTTAATCATTAATTGGGTTCAAACAAGCTATCAATTATTTGCTAGATACAATATATCTGTAGTTCATGAGAATAACAAGGAATATGGGGAGAAAACTATAAGCTTAGAAATATCCTCAAGTATGTGATTTTTCTAATGTGACTTTTCAGTTGAAATCAAGATAGTGGCATAAGTCTATTTACATAGATCATTGGAGCAGATTAATCAGTTAATGTACAAACAGAGATATGTAGCTTCCTTTCTGAAGAATGGCATCAAGATAAGCTCTTCGGACTGGAGAGGGAGAGGGAGAGGAGTGTGGGAGGAGGAGAGGAGTGGGAGGAGGGGGAGAGAAATGGGAGGCTGGGAGGAGGCAGAAATTTTTTTCAGTAATAAAAAAAAAAGGAAAATAAGCAACAGCCAAACAAACAGTCAAGCCAAATAGGCCCACAAATGCACATGTGATTTGATACAGTTTTCTTACTTGGAGACTATCTGTTCTAGAAATAAAGGCATCATTGATTAAGTAAAAAAAAAAAAAATACACGGCTTTGTGGGAGCCTCGGCAGTTTGGATGCTCACCTTACTAGACCTGGATGGAGGTGGGCGGTCCTTGGACTTCCCACAGGGCATGGAACCCTGATTGCTCTTTGGGCTGATGAGGGAGGGGGACTTGATTGGGGGAGGGGGAGGGAAATGGGAGGCGGTGGTGGGGAAGAGACAGAAATCTTTAATAAATAAATAAATAATAAAAAATTGAAAATAGAAAAAATAAAGATAACTGGATGCAGAAAGACATGATAGCTTAGATGATGAAGATGCTTCCTTCAGAGTCTGAAGGTGTGGTTTCTACTATTGAGACCCAAATGCTGAAAGGAAAAAAGCAAGTTCTGCATGTTATTCTCTGACCTCCACATACATAGAATAAATAATTAAATAAACTTAATAATTTACAAAATAAAGCAGAATGGTCAAATCTAATCTTTGTACCAAATCTTGCTGATAAAACATAATATTCTTGTAGAAAAAAGAAGAATGTTAATTTAACACCAAGAGATAACACCCAAGTCTTAATTGTAAACAAAAAACAAAAACAAAACTTTTATTTTATTTTATAAAATATTATAAATAATTTGAGTAATTTTGTTTTTGATAAAGATAGTTAATAAAATGAACATAATCGTGCACTAAAAAATTCCTTTAAATTACATAAACTACATTCAATAATAAAAATATTCAATAATGAAAATGAGTGGAACATTTTCAATAAAAATAATACCTGGAAATATTTCTTTAGCTTTATTATTTTATTTTAATGAATTTGCTTTCTTTTTATTAATTACATTAGTTCCATGACAATTTCATACTTTCCAATAGATTGAAGCCCCAAATATCAGAATTAAATTCATTTTTCTGCTTTCTTTTTCTAATTTCTTATGAAGAACTACATCTAAAAACACCAATAACCTCACACTTTGAACTACATTAGTTTCAGAACTGTTCATTTGTCTTGTTTTACAGTGGTACTGGTAATCTATCCAGTGGTGTGGGAGGTCCTTCTGTATATGTGTTGCTTTTTTTGGTTAATGAATAAAGCAACTGTTTTGGACTTGGCAGGGTAGAATAGAGGTAGGTGGGGAAAACTAAACAAAATGCTGGGAGGAAGAAGTCAGAGTTAGGAGACACTATGGAGCTGCCAGAGGGGAAAGATGTGAGTTGCCAGCTGGAAACTTGATGGTAGGCCACAAGTCTCGTGGTAAAATCTAAAATAATAAATAGGTTACCAAAGATATGAGAACTTGCTAACAAAACGCTTAAGTGATTGGCCAAAGAGTGTTTTAAATAATATAGAGTCTGTGTGATTATTTTTGGGAGTCTGTGCAGCCAGGAAGTGAACAAGCGGCCTTCCAACAACAATCCAGTGCCGTGGCCATTCTTAGTAAGATCTATACCCACAAGGGATTCCTAGCCTATTACTGATAGTTAAGAAATTTGGAACCCAACCCCTCATACGGATCACTTTGTCCAGCCTTAATACATGGGAGGTGTTTAGTCTTACTGCAACTTTATATGCCATGCTTTCTTTATATCTATGGGAGGCTTGTCCTTTCCTAAGCAGAAATGGAAGAGGGGTGGATTGGTGGCGGTGGGGCACAGAGGTGAGGTGGAGGAGGGACTGGGAGGAGAGGAAGGAGAGAAAACTGTGGTTGGGATGTAAAATAAATTAATTAAAAATGCGAACTGTGAAATTTCTCAACCTTGCTTATTATTCTAGAGTACACTAATTCCTAGAGTTTCTTTAAAAAGAGTCAATTAAATATATTTAAATGAATTTTTGTGACATTTATATAAATTATTGTATATTATATTCAATATAAAATTGAGGAGATTTTGTTCTTTTCTTATTATTGATTTTTATTGAGCTCTACATTTTTTCTCTGATGCCCTCCATGCCTCTCCCCTCTCTGCCTCAATCCTCCTCCAAGGTCCCCATGCTCCCAATTTACTCAGGAGATCTTGCCTTTTTCTACTTCCAATGTAGATTAGATCTATGTAAATCTCTCTTAGTGTCCTCATTGTTGTCTAAGTTCTCTGGGATTGTGGTTTGTAGGCTGGTTTTCTTTGCTTTATGTTTAAAAACCATTTATGAGTGAGTACATGTGATAATTGTTTTTCTGTGTTTGGGTTACCTCACTCAAAATAATATTTTCTAGCTTCATTTTTCTGCAAAATTCAAAATGTCATTATTTTTTCTTCTGTGTAGTACTCCATTGTGTAAATATACCACATTTACCTTTTCCATTCTTTGGTAGAGGGGCAAGCAGTATTTAGGTTCTTTCCAGGTTCTGGCTATGACAAGCAATGCTGCTATGAACATAGTTGAGCACATGGCCTTGTGGCACGATTGAGCATCCTTTGGATACATACACAAAAGTGGTACTACTGGGTCTTGAGGAATGTTGTTTCCTAATTTTCTGAGAAATTGCCACACTGACATCCAAAGGGGCTGTACCAGCTTGCATTCCCACCAGCAATGCAAGAGTGTTCCCTTTTCCCCACAACCTTTCCAGCATAAGTTGTCTTCAGTGTTATAAAGCCAGTCACACTGAACCTTATAGAAGAGAAAGTGGGAAGTACATTTGAACACATTGGCACAGGAGACCACTTCCTAAGTATAACCTCAGCAGCACCGACACTGAGAGAAACAATAAATGTTTCATGAAACTGAAAAGCTTCGGTAAAGAAAAAACACAGTCAACAAAATAAAACAACAGCCTACAGAATGGGAAAAGATCTTCACTAACCCCACATCAGACAGAGGTCTGATCTCCAAAATATACAAAGAACTCAAGAAATCGTTCATCAAAAGAACATATAATCCAATAAAAAATGGAGAACAGACCTAAACAGAGAACTCTGAACAGAGAATTCTAAAATGGCTGAAAGACACTTAAGGAAATGTTCAACATTTTTAGTCATTAGAGAAATGCAAATCAAAACAATTCTGAGATTCCATCTTACACCTGTAAGAATGGCCAAGATCAAAGAGATTTCTTTTTATTGTTTAAGAATATGGACTTACATAGGATCCAGGTTTGTTTCTTAGCACCCATGTTGTGCCTCACAAACATCTGTATCTCCAATTTCAGGGAATTAGATGCCCTCTTCTGGCTACTGTGGAATCCAGAAACTCATATAGTGTACATATGTAAATGCAGGCAAACGCTCATCATAAAATGAAAACAAGTGCTTCTTTTTAAAATAGTTACTAATACAATACATAATGATATTTTAAAAATATTCATTAATTTTTAATTATCATAGATGTATAAAGATGATATAAAATTTCAAAGGATATTTAAGAAATAGGGTTCTTAAAAGCACTTTAATAAATGCTAGCATATGCTTGCTAAATCAGATACAAAGTAAGTATTCCCTCAACACAAATATCCTCTAAGACGTTCGTTCCCATGCATGGTCTCTGTCAAGAAACATTTTAAGTGATGTTAATTTTCCAAAAGTATCGAAATATAAGATTTCCTAAAACACATGAATTTAAAGACCAATAAATACATCAAAGTATCTGCTGTATATCTTGAAAAAAATCTAGTATTACGTTGTTATGAAAGTAAATGAAATGATTCTGCTATACTCGTGGATCTGTGCCTAGGCTAAATGTTGTCAGAGAGGCTTCACCCAGCAACTGGTGGTGGAAACAGATGCGAAGACTTCCAGCAAACACTAGGCAGAGCTCAGGGAGCCCTGTGGAAGAAGAAGATTTATAGAAACCAATGGGTTCAAGGACATCACAAGAAAACCCACAGAATCAACTCATCTGAGTTCTTAGGGTCTCACAGAGACTAAACTGACTACCAGGGAGCCTGCATGGGAATGACCCAGGCAGTCTGCATATAATACAGTTGTGCAACTTGACCTTCTTGTGAGATTCCTGACAGTGGGAGCAGGGCTGTCTTTGACTCTACTGCCTGCTTTTGGAACCCTTTCTTCCTATTTGACTGCTTTGTCCTTCCTTAATAGGAGAGAAGATGCCTAGTCTTATCGCACTTTGATATACATGATGGATTATGTCTACAGGAGTCCTGTTCTTTTATGAAGAGAAACAGGGGAGGAGGAGTAGATGAGGTGGAGGGACTGACTAAAGGAGGGATTGGGAAGAGAAGGAGGAGAGGAAACTGTAGATGGGATGTAAGAACAAAAAACTAAGTTTAAGTAAGTCATTGAGTCTCTCAGCTAAATTCTATTTTATTTTCTTAAGAAATACATGGGGCCTGATTTCAAGCTATAGAGAAACCCTGTCTCAAAAGAAGAAGGAGGAGGAAGAGGAGGAGGAAAAGGAGGAGGAGGAGGAGGAGGAGGAGGAGGAGAGAGAGAGAGAGA
>NW_004949171.1:17923-60648 GCF_000317375.1 Microtus ochrogaster | reverse complement strand
AGAGAGAGAGAGAGAGAGAGAGAGAGAGAGAGAGAGAGAGAGAGAGAGAGAGAGAGAGAGAGGAAGCACGGGGTGGTTAGGAATGATTGCTCATACTAGAAATATTGCATTATAGAAGAAAAGGTAGGCTGGACAACACAGCAAGACCATATCAAACAAAGCAAGGAGAAGGAGGAGTGGGGAATAAACAGGGATATTTTCTGCCCTCTGCCTACAAGCAAGCAAGATAAATATCTTTGCCATGGGGAAGAAAGAACTGAAGACCCCTGTAGATCCTCCTCAGCCTTGAGATGATACCAGGGAAATTCATATTAACAAATACTCCTAATTTGGCATTCTGTTTGTTCGTCTCTCCAGCAAGTTGTTCACAATGAAGACGTGTGCCCAGTGTTGATCCTTTTCTCACACCTGTCACCAGTGCATTCAGTACAAGACCTCCAAGCAGGGAAACAAAGAATGGGAAGTATGCTTTGTAAACCGTTTGTATTTAAGGTAGGATGAAAGGCAGCAGGATGTTGAAAACAGAGGAGCAAGAGCCTTTCATTCACTTCTAGCCAGTGTGCTGAGATACTTTCCTTGTGGGCAGACTATGCACATGTATAGCATTACTATACTTCTTTTAGAAAGTAGGGTTTCTTTTTGTTTAAAACAAATGACTAAGAAAGGCATTCCTAAAACGAACAAGTGTGTCATTCTGGAAGTGATGTTCAATCCCTATGACCCACTTAGATACAAACAGCTCTTTTTGTGAACTCCTTGTGTACAGCTATATGGCTCAAATTTTACTAAAATGAATTATTTAGATTGTTAAACAAAGGTATACTGATGTTGGGAAATTTGAGAAAAACAATGAAATTTTTAGAGGAAATGTTCCAAACATTAGAAAGTAGGGTTCATTTATAAAGTTTATGTAATGTATTTTAGAGCTCTTATTGCAAACCCATCCTGATCTAAGCTTTTCTAATATATGGATTTAATAAGAAAAGAAAATAAAAGTGCAATAGTGAGTATTTATACCATGACATCTAAATAGTAGGTACTGGACATCTTTAGAATATATTAAATCGCATTTCACATTTGGTTAAAAACGAGAATATAGTGAGTAATTTTAAAGTGTCTTCAAACTTATATGACATGTTGTTGAGGAAAACATGTGGCCCTGTCTGCCTGAGTGCTTCCTCAGTTGAGAGTTACTAATGGTATCCTCTATGTAAGGATAGTGAGAGGAAAAATATTTGTACAATAAATTTTATTTCTAAGATTTGTTTTATTTTTATTCATTATGTGTGTTTCTGCATGTATGCCTATGTGTGCACATGAACACATATACACATTTTTCTGTGATTGTATGTTACTTGTGCATAGGTGCCTGTGGAAGCCAGACAAAACATCTACTCTTCTTAAGATTCAGTTACAAGTGTTTATGAGCTACTGAATGTTCTTATAAATGTTCTTATAAATGAACATTTTCTGTCCTGACTGCCTGGTCCCAAATAATCACTCAGAGGTTTATACTAATTGTAAGTGCTTGACTAATAGCTCAGGATTATTATCAACTAGCTCTTAAGTTTTAAGTTAACCCATATTCCTTATTTACACTCTGCCACTTGACAGTACATTTATTAGCATGGCACATCCATCTCCTGCTCCCTCTGCATCTGGCTGGTGTCTCCTGACTCTGCCCTTCTCCTTCCCACCATCCTTGGTTTGGTCACCTCTCCTAACTTTCTACCTGGATACTGGCCAATCAGTATTTTATTAAACCAATTCAAATGACAAACCTTTACAGTATACAAGAGGATTATTCCACAACAGGTTCTGGTCTGAATTAGGGTCTACTGGAAGAGTGGCAAACCATTTTAAGCTCCAATCATTTCTTCAGGCTCTTGTACAGTCTTTTTCACACTATCTGATAAATAATAAAAATTCAATGAAGGGTAATAATTCTAAGTTGAAATATATTAAAACAAAGACAATGTTAGAATTTAATAATAAATATAAAATAATAACTCTTTAGGCTAGTTTTGTGGTGAAATACTAAAGGTACAAGATTAATAACAGTGATTTTCCAGGTAAAACAATGCTTTATTTTCATAGTTATGTTGTTTTTCCATGAAATATCTATTTAAAAGTAGTTGTAGAGTTACTTTATATATGCTGTAATTCTCTATTTCAAATATCCTTTTCCTGTTCAACACTGTAATTGCAGATCAGAGTAAGGTATCATATTCAGTATTCATGTTGCCTCCTACAATTGAACTGTACTAGACCAGAACCAAATACCATTACTTCATTTATTGCCAATCACATAATACAGACATTTATTCACAAATCTAATTTGTTGATGTAGTGATTATGATTCCTTGTTTGTTACCTGTCCCTCACATTTTCCTTTGCTTCTCCCCTTTTGCTCTAAGCACAACAATTGCAAGAATTAACCTCATGTCAATCCTTCAGGTCAGATATATCAGAAAACAATATCCTCATAGGGAATGAGATGAGATATGAATAAATCTGACTTTTGTAAAATACTGTTAAATCACTAGTTCATTTCCTTACACTGTCCTATTACTCCTTTTGTAAGTTAAAAAAAAAAGTGGTGTGTCAGGCATTCACAATAACATTGTGAATCCAAATATAAGGATGGCTAAAGAGTCATTGATTCTAGGCCTCTTCTTCTTTCTGAATCACCACCCACATCTACTTCCATTTTGTCTTGTTATTATCTTTTTATTATTTATTCTGACAATAGTTTCTAAATCACAAGGAAACATGAATACAAAAAGTTGCTTTGTATCTTTTGTTTGTCACAATCCAAATGGAAAGGAGTATGTCTGTCCCTGAAAAATTCTAGTATAAAACGTAAATTCATATTCAAGTTTAAAATCTTTGTGATGATAGCCCAGAAAAACATTTGATAGAATGTTGACTATAGAGATATCACATACATTCTGCAAACAAGCAAGAAACCTCTCAAAGAAAAACTGCCTCTTGTCTTCAAACCCTGGATGACTACTGATAACCTGTTGCAGATCACTTCCCTTTTGCTTGGGAAGTTGGAGCCATGAAGCTTCTGGTGAGAAGGACACATCAAGTAGAGAAGGAAGCACCAAGTAGAAAAGCATAGTGATTGAACCATAAGATGGTAAAGCGGTTCTAGATAGAACCTTCTATAATTTGTGGCTCTTATGCTTCTCAAATGATCCCTTTCTCAGAAAGAAGGCCACACCCAATGCTTGTCAGAACAGCTCCTCTAGCTCGTAAACATCTGGCAGAGCAGAACCAGGTGAATGCTTTTGGAACTGGGAACAATATCAACCCTTCGATATTTTATTCATGGAATTATCTGTCTTCCAAGAAGCTTTTGACTCCAATTTTCACCATCTCCCCGTGCAACCTCCCACTTTCTATACCAAGTCAAACCAAACTCAGGTCCCACTGACTACTTCATTGTAGGTTTTGTCCCTAATTTTAATGCTAGAGTAGAAGCTGCATGACAATTGTGTCTTCCTTGTCTGATATACACTGTATGTGCCAAACAGATGCTAAAAATGTTGTGATCAATGACTTCAGTTAACCTTTAGAAACTCATTTAAATTTTCCTCTTCATTTTTGTTAACTCTTTTAATTTCATATTATATTGTAATTAATAATTTCCCCTTCCCATTCCTCCTTCCAAACTTTCCTATCTAGTTCTCCTTGCTCTCTTTCAAATTCATAATCTCTTTTTTCACTAATCATTGTTACATGTATATATGTACAAGTGTACACATATATATTCCTAAATATGACCTGCTCAGTCTGGAATGTTATTTGTGTGTATGTCTTTAGGTTGGACCAATACACATGGACAGCCTTAAAACTTTCTTAATGCAGATTCCTATTTTTTCTGTTCTGTTAAGTGCTTATTTATCGTCAGAGACAATTGAGTTTCTCTTCCTCCTGTCCTTCTCAGCTTGACCCCTGAATGATACACCTTCAACTTTAACAACAAATTCATTTATCCTCTCTGGAAATTTGGAGAAGAGCTGCATCTCAGTTGTAGAAGTCTAGATGCCAACCCCCGTGTTAAACGTGCAATCGGAAACAGAACAAGGTCTGAGTAAAATATTAATTCTTAATTAATTAGATTAACCACTTTTTATACTTTTAAAAATATCTTTTCAGGCAGTATATTTAGCTAGTTTTAGTGCTCATTGGAACTTTGAGAAAATCAATTAATATGTAATTGTAATACATAGTCATGTATTTATCATTTTTTATTTTTTAGTATCTTAAGTAACATTGAAATCAAGAATTATGTAATCAGACTTTCATGGTTTATATACCACACAGAGTTTGATCCATCAGCTTCTCAATCATGATAGTATTATTTCAGTCAGTCCGCAAACCAGTAGCTTTCAACTCAGATACCTACTGATTTGTTCTACTGATTTAATTCCAAAGACCACCATTCATCAACAAGCAATCATCTTTCTGCTGTTTTAAAAGCTTTCTGTTCCTATTCTCCTCCTTACTTTCCTGATTTATGGAAATGAGTCCTTTTTAGTGTTAGAATTCATGGTGCCTATAATACTGTTTGGCACATAATAGCGCCTGAGTAATATTTTGAAGATCATTGCCATCTCTCATATTTAGAAAAATCTCATTCACCAGCAACAACACGTTGGACCCCAAATCGCTTACTGAGGGCAGCTTGGATCTGCCTAGATTTGAGACTATACACCAGAGGGTTCAGCAGTGGGGTCATGAGGAGGTAGACATTGCTCATGGTGGTGTAGAGAAGTGGAGAAGTTTCCTGCGTGTAACGATGTAGTACTGCTAGGCTGATGAGAGGCAAGTAGAAAACCAGCACTGTGCAGAAGTGACAGGCGCAGGTTTGCAGGGATTTCCAGTTTCGATCTTGGATCCCCAATTTCATCACAGTGCCCAAGATCTTCACGTATGAAACTACAATGAAGATTGCATCCACTGCAAATGTACAAAGTACACAGACCAATCCGTAGATGCTACTGACCGTGACATCTCCACAGGCCAAGTTCAGCATATCTGGGTAGTAGCAGTAGGAGTGTGAGAGGGTGTTGGCTCCACAGAAAGGAAACGTCCTGAGAAAAAAAGGCAGCGGGGCCAATAGCGTGGCTCCTCGTATGAGGGCAGCACCACTGAGGCAGACAACAGTTTGGTGAGTCAGGATCCTTGTATAGTTTAATGGAGCACAGATAGCCACTAAGCGGTCAAAAGCCATGGCCACCAGAACACCTGATTCCACAGAGGAGAGAGTGTGGATAAAGAACATTTGAGTCAGACAGGCATCCAAACCAACGTCATGGATATCAAACCAGAAGATGGCCAAGACACTAGGCATTGTTGACAATGAAAGGCCTAGATCAGTAAGGGCTAGCATAGCCAAGAAATAAAACTGGGGTTCATGAAGGCTCTGCTCTGCTCTAACTAGAAGGAGGAGTACAATATTGCCCCCAAGTGCTACCAGGTACAGGAGACAAAAAGGGATGGAGATCCACATATGTGCAGCCTCTAGACCAGGAATCCCAATGAAGGAAAAAGTGGGCCAATCGGACGTATTACTCGGACCTGACATGGCGAGATGTAGATGGGATTGGAATTCAGGACACTCACAGTTCTACAAAAGAGAAATCAAATCAGAGAAGTTTAAAATGCAGTATAAAGTAAAATGGAAATTTTATATATGGAATAGCAAAATTGAAGCATGGGAATTTCAAACTTTGTCACCCAAATATAGGCAGAGATTGTGGGACAATTAGAATTCTTAGAAAATGCTGAGAGGATATAAAATTGTACAGTTTTTATGGAAAATGATTTGGCAGTCTCTTTTAAAGTAAAACACAGATTTACGATTTCCTGATTATTTACCCAGTGATTGCATTACTTTGAATTTGTTTAAAAGATATACTTAGAATTATTCCTATGCACTATTTATGATAGCCAAAAAAACTGAGAAGAAAATGATTACACATTTATTGTTAAATGAAAAAATAAACCACAAAAGATCCATACAATTTACATTTTAAAAGGAAGAAATCACTGAAAGACAAAACAGCAGGAATTGCTCACTATAAAAACAAAGAGAAAAACAAAGTATGAATGCTGCTATATTCATGAAGACAAATTTGCTTTAGCAACAAATTCAAGGACAGCTGATTAGAGAGACTGGGAGTAACAGGTTGTAAGGTTTGTGGCTGGTTATACACGTTAATCACTGGTGAACCATTAGGAAAAGTGTGTGCTTTCTTCCATAATCCTGTCCTTTAACTGATTCCTAAAGAAAATGCTTGTATGTTTGTGAAACTACTAGAGTCTGAGTTCAGAACTTTCTAATGTCAAGAACAGAAGCTCAGGCTTCTGTGTCTCTCAACTATTAGACCCTGTAGATTGCCCTCACCATAGTGACTGAACTAACAGAGCTCTGCGATCACACTGACATGTTTGTTTAAATATATTTCCAGCGTTTTCTCTGTTCCGAGTCGTAAATCCCTGATGTATACTTCCATTCTTGCCACACTCGAGGATCTCTTTGCATGTACATTGTACAATATATAGTTTATTTTTAGTTATTTTAACTCTTATAAGTCTGCATAGACTTTTTGTATTTTTTTTTCAGAAAAATGAGTGAGCTGATCATCCATGAAACACCTGATTATTTGCTTTGTGGTTAGGAGGATAAGAAGTGAGAAAGAATTATAATGGATTTGAATTATAATTTGCAATGCATGAGAGGTTTGTCGTTAGTTACCTTTTTATGCTGATTTTCCTGTTTGAATGAGACTATTATTATTTGACTCATCTATCCTTAAAATCAGAAATAGCAGAATAAATTACTTTCATAGAGATTAATACTGATAAATTCGTTGCTCATAAAATCTAAATTTATATTCTTTTCTCAGTTTGTTAATTTACCCATTCCCTCAAGCCCAGTGCTGTAGCTGGACCATCTTTTCTTTGTATCTTTCATACCCATTGAGTGAAATTCTGTTTAAATTTTATTAATTTTTAAATAACCACAATTTTATCTCCGCCAAAGAACATCATCTCATTACCTGGCAGGATTAACAGCTTTTAGTTCTGTAGTTACATAAGAGTTGGAATTCTGATTATGTATTTATCCCCACCTACTCATACTAAAATATTTGCTTTTACAACTCTTTGAGTGTTTTTGAGACATTTTCTGAAATATGTATGCGATTACTATCAATGATATTTTTATAAATGTATATAAATTTGACTTAATTCAAATGATTGAACTTAGTAAGTTTATTTCAACAATATTTTATTTCTGTTAGTTAAACTTGCAATAATAGTGCTTTATTTTAATGGTGTTATGTGGATTAATTCTATGAAATGAGAGTGAAAAAGAAATTAGTGCACTTTCTAAAGTTTATCAATTAGCAATCCTTTCTGTTCTGCCATAGAATTCGGTTTAACACAACCCTTCTAGGTAAATTTCAGATATTGCAAATAAAATTCTATGTTATTTTTGTAAATCAAAAAAAATCTGTGTATATACTAAGCCTAAGATGTGATTTAAACTATATATGTATACATATACATGAACTCAATAAGATGATGCATAAGATACTATAGTGAATTGTGTATGAGTTAGATTCTAGATATTGATATGTGCATACATATGTAAATATATGTATCCATACACAAACATATATAACATCTAAAATATAAAATCATCTTTATGAATCATTCATATACTTGAGAGTATTGTACAAAAATAAGCTTAATTTTATCCTGTTCCTCATCACTAATCTTAGCTTAAAAATAGTGGATGAAAGAAAATGGAAATATAAATAAACAAAAACTGAAGATATACTCAGAAACACATATGAAATAAAAATGAAAAAATAAGAATAAAATTAACACTGTGTTAATTAATTTAACCAGTTCCATATTCCAGTGGTAAAGTCACAACACGTTTACTGGATCATAGTACTGCAGTCTCTATAGACACATAGACTAAGTAAATGCTATTGATAGTTTGTGTGAACAAATCTAAGGGATAAGGATATATATAGAGATACTAAATAAAATATTATTTATAGAGCTATACAGCTTTTCCTTTTCAAAGTCAAACTATAATGTTACACATATTCTCACACATTCTTTGAGTTAGAAGTCACCTGTTAGAGACAAATTACCAACCTTATGAAAATGTTTAAACAGAAGCATGTATGCAATATTGAAACTGACTATCAAGTAGTGGAAAAGCTCCCTACCCAGATAAATCCCAGCTTATTAAACTGGTAGTTTTAATCTGGCTTGGCATATTCCTGGTTACAATTTGAATGTTTGAATATCTTGAAATTTGTGAATAAAATAACAGATATCATTATAACAAGTGAAATATTTGTGTGAAAAAAAAAGGGCTTTCTTTGGGTTAACTGCTGAGTGAGGAGGCTTCTCCCTAAGCACGTGGCATTCTCTACAATACCACATGAACTGGATTAATGGTTTATATAATTCTCATGCATGCTAGAAAAACTGACCCTCAGAAAACTTGTCAAACAAAACAAAATAAAGCAAAACCAAAAACCACAGTGCCTATTCAGCTTTCTAAAATACAGTGTGAACTCAGAGCACTGACTCCTCAGCTATTGGCAAAGACGATAAATAGTACATAGAAAATACAACTAATCAATAATGTAATTTTAATCATTTAACCAAACATCAAATTCTCTAATACAATTTCCAAACCAAACACTTTCTAACTCAACAATACAATCCCTTTAGTTTTGATCATTTTTGTCATGGAAAACAAATTACTGGTGTGTGTGTGTGTTTTTTTTTTAGTCACTGAATTAAATGACAAGTGGTTGTTTCATACAGCACTGTTTGAGTGGACTTTCTCAGAGCTCGGTAGCAGCTATCACTTCTTTCCAGAATACTTCACTCACTGTGTGGTAGTAGCCAGCCTCCTCTTGTTCAGAAGCATCTGTTGCAGGCTTCTCCTCTTTGAGTCAGGAAGCTCTTCACTCAGCATTGAGAGGAAGAATCTTACCTCAAGGGTCTATTACTGTTTTATAGACTCCAGGTCTCCCAGGTGCCTGACAAGCTCTACTGAGACTTTAAAGGTTCAGGGAATTCCTAAATATCCTAGGAAAAAACCCTTAAATTTATCTTTGTTTCAGGGGATTTGAGGAGAAGACTGCTTTTCTTACAGACCTGCCTTAGTATGCTGGAGGTAGGGATAAGTATCATTTTAGCAGAAAATGAAGATCTGGCCAATTTCTTCCTTTATTGTATGAAAGGCAAGTTGAAGTGAAAATGTGTAAAGGTGCCATGTATTCATAGATGCGGTCAAGCATCTAGGATTAGTGAGCTTTTAAATAGGTAAAGAGATTGCTTAGGAGAAATCTTACTAAAAATATGTGAGTATATGACATCCAATGTCAAAAATGCATGGCTACTTCATGTGACTTTGAAGCCCACTTATCTGCTTCTCCTCTCTGAGAGTAACATGGGATGATGTCTTGAATTTAATATAATATTAAACATACCACTTTAAATCACCTGGCTGAATTACAAGTTTAATTTTCTTTTTGAATTTTAGAATTTCCCCTTATAAAAAGTCTGAGATAATTTATCTGTTATCTTACAGTTTATGGACATTCACAAAACATTTTTTAAAAACCTGAAACCATTACTTTTGAGTTTTCTGTAAATGTGAAAAATACCTACACTTAATCTGTCCTTAGCTTTTTCCTTCACTATCCTACACGATAATATCACAGAAACATCTCACATATCTCTCCAGTGATCTTTCTCGACATCAAGTCATTTTTGTTTATTATCTGTGTTCTTATAAATTCAGATTTTACATCAGCCAAATATCATTACATTTTCCATTTAAGGTTCTCCCCCTGCTTCCCCCAAGACAGTGTTTCTTTGTGAAACAGTCCAGGCTGTCCTGGAACTCACTTTGTAGACCAGACTGACCTCAAATTCACAGATATCCACCTACTTCTGCCTCCTGAGTGCTGGAATTAAACATATGCACCACCATGGCCCAGCTCCACTTAAGTGTTTAAGTAAAAGTCCTACTAATGTAAAGAACATACCGATTGGTTATCCAAAAGTATAAATGACACAAGAATATGATTTTATGTATTTATATGTGTATGAACATAAACATATATGCGTATAACAGCAATTGGTGGAAAAGAGGCCATGAATTTGAAATGGAATAAGTAGGGGTATATGGAAGATATTGGAGGAAAGGAAGGCAAAGAAGAAACACTTTAATTATAATCTCGAAAAAATTAACAACAGCAACAACAACAACAACAACAACAACAACAACAATAATAATAATAATAATAGTTGATTATACCCTGAGCCCATTCCTGGCAATGCCTGACCTACTGTTCATCGGCAGGGTCTTATAGAGATCAGTGAGGCTTCAGCTGAAATTTTTGCTACTGAGAGAGTAAGGAAAAGTGAGGATAATGCCTTCAGTTTTGTGTCTAGTGGGGCCCCCAACTAATTCTAATAAATATCTCTAATGAAAAATTTTCACAGATGGCCCTACCTAAAAGCAAACAGGTCCCAAAACAACCCAAAAGTTCTAAATCTGGGAAAGAGTCTGAAATAGGGGAGCATAGTGTGGGATGGGTTTTGGGGTTATGGGAATAGAAGGAAGATAAATGAGGGTGAAGGGAGAAAATAGAACAAACTGTGCAATATAAAATTAGCAACAAACTAAATTAATGAACATAAAAACTATTATTGCTTTTTCAACCGATGTTTCTATTGATTTATGAGATTGTTGCTATTTATAAAGGTACAAAAATACTAGATAATAATTTCATAGACTCAAATTAGTCTATACAATTATAGAGATTAATGTAAACTATAGCATGTTCTATTCCTATAGCACAATGAAAAATATTTTGAAAGTTTCCTTATACAGCCAGGTCATATTTGTCTTTTTTTACTCTCATGAATAAAACTTATTTAGTTGTGGAATGTTTTATAAGAAGTTGATTTAATTCTGAATTATGTTTCATGTACCTACTTAACTTTGACACTAACTGCAAAAAAATGTTTGATAGCTTTGGGGACATTTCATTGCTTGTATAGTTGAGATATTTGCTTTTTAAGAAAATCACTGGCTATCTCAATGTCAGATTGAGTAAATATTTGATTTTTAAAATATAAAGTACTTGGAAAAGAAGTTACTTGCTGACTAGGCTCTCCTTGGAAAAAAGACAAAGCTGAAGGAAATTCCCATAAGAACGATAGTAAATAACTCAAAATGAAATCCTCCCTTGTGGAGAGCCTTTCCTACCCAAGTGCCACAGATCACACATGGCCCAAGATAGCTTTGAGTGTGGTCTAACACAAAACCATAGTTTTCCTTAAAAATGTCTTGAGGTTTTTTTTTTCAATCATATTGTGACTAGTATGAGCTCCATAGTTGCCATCATCTTGCAATGTCAAAAGGCTGAATGGACAAACTTGGCTGACCTTCTAATGACAGGACTTAATATGAACCCATGATAGACATCTTCCCTTGTATCTGCCTCTTCCTTATTTCATTCTATTACAGATTCACTGATTTTAATCAGTGGCATAGATAGATACACATTTCTACAAGTTCAATGAGGGAAACTCTCCCAATTCAATTGCATATTAAAATATTGCTTTGAAAAAGGTGTTATTAATCAATAATTGCTTGTAAATGAAGCTGGCTTTTGGGAGTTTGATGAAAACAAATTCATGTGTGCATCCATGTTAAATGAGCTAACGAGCAATCTAATCAGGAGACTTCGGATAGATGAAACTTAGAAAGAGGTCTGCAAACACATTTTTTTTAAAAAATAAATGACAGGTATCTCTAAAGGAAAACACGGACTTAGGTTTCAAAGCACTTTATTGGTGAACCAAATATTGGCAGTTTGGAACCTGGGCACAGAAGTTTAAGCTGTTTATTATACATCTAAGTAGCAAAGAACCAAGTCATCATAGTTCAGACTTGGAGGAGACCATATTATAAAAGAAAAAAAAAACAGCATGTAGTCTTATTAAGTAAAAATTTTTGCATGATAAGTTAACTAAGATGTTTGAAAATTTACAGTGAAAGTTTTCTAAAAAGGTAAAAGACAAACACTCATTTCTCTGGAAGGCATACTGGTGGAACAACTTATTACTCAAAACCATAATGAAACACTTATTTCTCTGGAAGGCATACTGGTGGAACAACTTTTTACTCAAAACCATAATGAAACACTTAGTGGCATTATTGCTTATCGATGTCTTTCTCTCTGAGGAAATTTCTTTGAGCAAATGAAAAATAGGTAGAAATATTTTGGTTCCACAGTTCATATATAAACAATTCATGAGATCTATAGTTTATCATTACTTTTGCTGGGAATAGAAGGAGTATTTCAAACTATATTTAGATGTTTGCTGTTTGTTACAATTGGAATGACCTTGAAAATTTAAGCCTTTTCCTGAATTCTGTAAGGCTTTTCATACATCAGTTATTTGCTGTGTCTCAAGGGGAAATGTGAACACCCATACACACAATTGCTTAGCACACATTTATATCCGTGTCTTGTTGTTGAACTTTAACACAGTGATGTAAAAAGAACAATAGTCTTATTTAATTTTTGGAAGTGATCAATCCATAAGTTTGCATAAGTTATCTGATACTGTGTTTTCAATTTAATCCTCTTTATCAGAACATCTGAGGGAAGGAGAGCTACTCTGTGCAGATGGAAACAAGTTCAGATATGCTGCTGCACGTAGTAGGCTAGGTACAATGATAATGTGATGTGGGAGTCCCCTATATGTGTTGTGATTACCATTAATGAATAAAGAAACTTCTTTAAACCTAAAGCAGGGCAGAACTTAGGTAGACAGGGAAAGCTAGGCTGAACGCTGGGAGAAAGAAGAGCCAAGTCAGAGGGACACCATAGAGCTGCCACCAGAGATAGATGTGCTGAAACTTTGCTGATAGGCCATCACCTTATGGCGATATACAGATTAATAGAAATGGGTTAAATTAAAATGTAAGCATTAGCCAATAAGAAGCTAGAGCTAATGGGCCAAGCAGTGAATTAAATAATATAGTTTCTGTGTGATTTTGGGTCTAAGCTAGCTGGACAGCCAGGAACCAAAAATAATGTGTGGGAACTGGAGCCCCGAGTTGATATCCTTGCCCCCATTTCAGGTGCTTATCTGCAAAGAAAACATAATAAATTCCCTCTGCTCCTGGAGCGGGGGAAGGAATTTTGAGTGCATGCTGAAGGTTCCTTGATCCCTGCCAGGGTCAGGTTACAGTCCCTTCACAGCCCCCTCCTCATTTGGTGCCAGGTATAAAAGCCAACCCAGCAGGACAATAAAAAAGCTGTTCTACCTCAACCTCATGCTCTGTGCATTCATTCAACCTGGACACCCTCTGCCGAGATTCTTGGTTCCAGCCTGTGCTGATGTGGCAATAATGTACTGCATATGTTTTTGTAACATTTTCTCTTTTAAAAATTATATCTGGCATCTTTTTCCTTCCTTTTTCCTCCCTCTAAAATATGTTTAAAACTAAAACTTTGAGTTTTTTTTTAATCATAGGTAAAGGACAAATGTTTGCGGATACAGTTACATTTGCCCAGTGTTAAATGGCATGCTTTATATACATTTTAAATTGCCATTGTACATACCATCAACAGTTATAATTTATATTTTTCTATGTCCTTTTATAATAATAAGAGGAACAAAATGAAATGTTGCATATTTAGTATCTGTAAAAATACCCAGAGAAGCTGAAAATAGAATTTCAGTTACGTATGACTGGAAGGTGATTATTGCACAGACATGAGTCAAGCTACAATATTTACAACAGAAGAGAAGTTTTTGAGAAATATACTACATACCATGGGAATGACAGGCAACTGTACTTGAAAATTGGTAAACTAGGTTTTAAATACTCTCACTACAAAATCTCAAATATGCATATGTCAACTAGTTATCAAATTACTCTAGCCAACTCAATATATTTATGCTGTTTTATACAGCACATATTTAATTGCTTTGTTAACTTAAAATAATTTTTTGTTTATTTATTAATACAGTTAAGATAAATGTTTTTGGAAAAATATATGAAAATGATGCTTCTTTTTGTTCTTTTAAAAGATTTATTTATTATTATGTATACAGTGTCATGCCTCCATGTATGCCTGCATGCCAGAAGAAGGCACTGGAACATATTATAGACTGTTGTGAGTCACCATGTGGTTGCTGGTAATTGAACTCATAATCTCTGAAAGAGCAGTCAATGCTTTTAACCTCTTAGCCATCTCTCCAGCTCAAAAATAATGTTTCTTTTTTAAAAATTATTTATTTTTTATTCATTTATCTATTAGTTTATTTATTTATTTGATATACCAATTCCAGTTACCCTTTCCTCCTCTCCTCCTTTTGCCCCCACCTTATCCCAACCCAACCTCTATCCACTCATCCCTGGGAACTCAACTAAGTTTGTCCCATCATCTTCTTGAGGCAGGACCAAGTCACCCCCCCTCCAATGCCGAGCAAGGTATCTGTCCACAGCAAATGGGCTCCATAAAGTCAGTTCATACACTAGGGTTAGATCCTGGTCCTACTGCTACATACTGCCCAAGTCCCACCATTACCACCTGCCTTCATGGGGCCTAGTTCAGGCTGATGCAGGTTCCCCAATTGTCAGTTCTGAATCAGTGAGCTCCTACTAGTTCGGGTCAGCTGATTCTGTGGGTTTCCCCATCATCATCTTGACCCTTTTGTTCATATTATTTCTTCTCCCTCTCTTTGGTTGTACCTCAGGAGCTCAGCCCAGTGGTTAGCTATGAGTCTCTGGATCTACTCTTCAAAGTTTCAGACAAATGTATAGAAGTAGAAAAACTATCTTGAGTGAAATAACCCAGATGTATTCACACAGAAGAGAAAATAAGACATAAAACAAAGGATAACCATCCTACAGACCACAACCTCAGAGAAACTAGGTATCAAAGAGAACCCTAAGAAAGACATACATAGATGCCCCTGGGAAGTGAAAATAGACAACATCTCCTGAGTAAACTGGGAGCATGAGGGGAGGAGGGAGGTTGAAAACAGAGTGAGCAGGGAAGAAGAGAAGGCAGGAGGAGAACAAGAGGGACCAGAAAGGTCAAGTTGGGAGAAGGGAAAGAGGGAAAGAACAAAAAAAGAGGTATCTTGATCAAAGGAGCTATTATGGGGCTAACTAGAAATATGGTATTAGGAAAATTCCCAGGAATTCACAAGGATAACCCCAGATAAGAATCTAAGACTGAGGATGAGCTTAACTGACATCAATCATAGACGTCTCATCCAGAAAATAATGCTTCTTAAGATTTCCCAGTCCATATCACTTCAGAGAGATTCTCCACTTCCAGGAATATTATATTGTCATTAGTTGTTTCAAAGCTTGTATTTTCTTTAGTCTAGATTCACAGAAAGTTACAGAAACTATTTTTAGAGACACTTAAAATACTATGTAAAGAATATCAGCTGGCTTTGCCGTTTGTAAGAAGTATATGGGCTAAAGAAGGGAGACAGAAGCAAAAGGAGTAAATTACTTCTGAATTCTGATATAATTTCTAGGAGAACAAAATAGTGTTTTGGCTGAAACTGTTCAAATGAATCAAAGTACAATGAAGATTTCAATGGAAATTTGTTGTAATAGGAGCAGTGGGCTGCTTCCCGCCACCCGGCTAGCTTTATACCCGAAATAATTACACGGAAACTGTATTCTTTTAAACACTGCTTGACCCATTAGTTCCAGCCTCTTATTGACTAGCTCTTATATATTAATCTAACCCATTTCTAATAATCTGTGTAACCCACGAGGTGGCTTACCAGGGAAGATCTTAACCTGCTTCTCTCTGAAGTGGGAGAATCATGGCGACTCCCTGATTCAGCTTCTTTCTCCCAGCATTCTGTTCTGTCTACTCCGCCTACCTAATTTTTTGTCCTATCAGAGGCCAAGCAGTTTCTTTATTACTTAACCAATAAAACAACAGATAGAAAGATGACCCTCCTCCATCAGAAATTTTTCAATTAAATGAATTTTCCAGAGTTTTTAATGTATTACAGAAAATTTTCATTGTACTGTAATATACAATTTATTGGCAACTTCTAACAGAATTGAACTAATACAACCTTGGTAACTGAAATCACTTAATGGTGCGAAAAAAGACCCACTTAGTGCCTGGGCCATTCTTGTTGTAGTGTCTCTGGGGAGTAAGAAAACAAGAGTTGACTCTCCCATTAAGTAAAAGGGGGTCTAGGGAGATTTTAAGTCTCAAGGGAGAACTGAACACATAATAAGGCATCTGAATTCAGATCATGAGTGTTAGTGATCCTCAATGCAGAAGGAAAAGCTGTGCTTACAGAACCTTGGGGAGCATGCCACTTTAAGATGCCAGGTGAGAGGAAAACTGAGTGTGCTCTGAAAATGAAATTTAGATCAACGAGACTATGGATAAAGTAGTGAGTGCAGAACTATTCAATCAAGTAGGAGGAATAACCGGAGCCTGGAGAGGGGTCTTTAGGAAAGACATCCATAGTTGATTATATTAAATGTCTGAAATGTTTAGGTAATGATAGCGCAACAAATAGAACAAGGATGCTATTTCTGAAGTGGAGAACTGGAGGTCTGTCCACATGGTAATGCTGACCACAGGCCTCAGCTCCTTACTGAATGCACGACTCCCTTTATACCAGCAAGCACAGGTGCAGAAAGTCTTCTCAAAACGAAATCTAAGCAAAAGAAAACACGTAGAATACAGATACAAGAGAGACTTAATTATGAGGGACACTTGCAAGCATGAGACTTGGTTGGGCATATTCTTATCAAACTTGGGATGCTATTTCTAGCCTCCTTTCCCTGATACAGTGCCATTGTCCATTAAAAGAGCAGTGCCCACCTGTTTTCTGAGGCAACTGTTGGATTTCATCTCTGATCGTTTACTTTCCAGAGTTTGTAAAATAAAATTTAATCACAGCAATCACTTCTGAATCTCATCTAAACTGATGCAGATGGATATTTTTATCTGTGAATGTGTAAATGAATGGAGAAATCAGTCAGCAGGCCCCTGAAATATATCATAACTAATATCAGAAAAAGGAAATTTAGAATTTGAGTCTTGTTTCTGTAATTTTCCTTAATGATCTTTCTCCATCAGAACCCGGACTCAAAGGTGATTTTAAATGAGTCATAGGAAAATTAAGAGTAAAATGGAAGTGCATGCTCTCATGCACAGAATGAGGACTTCTCAATATAATCTCCACCAAGAATTACAGCAGGGAATATGATGGCTGGTGGTCAGGAGAAGAACCAGATGTCTAGAGTTCATTGTTTATAGTATCAATGCTTATGGACAGGAACACAAGATGCGTGTTGTGTGTTTAACTAAAGAAACATGGAAAGAAATGTAAGATGGAAAGAGAGGAAATATATGTTTTAAAAACTTGAGAAGATTTAAATGTCCAGAACTTTTTTTTCTAAATTAAATATATTGTTGTTAATGAAGATAGTGACAGTGGAATCATTTTATATTTTGTGATTTACTTTCTATTAGTACTTAATTACCAATTTAATGAAAGCAGATTTAATTTTTTGTCATTAGCACAAAATATATTTTAGAATTAAGCATGTGGCTGAAAAACATATGCATTATTGTCCTGAATAAAGAGTAAATGATCAGTACTGAACAACATCTGTAAAGCAGTCACAGTATAATTTGCTTTGGCATACTGAAGAAAATTGAACTTCTTATTATCACATTCAATAGTCCCTGTGAAAATATCTAAGTGCATTGATAATTGCAAAACTAAAGAATTCATTATGAAATTAGGCTATATGTTATATGAATGAGTACATAGAATCTTCAATTATAGATACATTTTGAATTATATAGAAATATTGTGTCTTATTTTCTATGGTAAGTGATTTTAGAAACCATGTTTATATTAAGGAATGATATGACACTTGTCACAGAACTTCTTAAAATTGGTGATGAGGAGATGACAATAAGAAAGTCCAAGTCTGTCATAAACTATTTTGTAAATCCAATGTAAAATGCAAGTAAAAAAGAATTGGTCTAAAAGCAAGAGTATATCCTAAAGGAGAGGCAAGCTCATGAGGGAAGAAAAGGATAACTATATTAACATGAATAAAAATATTTAAACTTATGTCTTTTTAGTTTTTTCACTGAAATCAGCAAACAACTTATAAACAGGTTATAAAAAACAATGGCAACTCTCAGATTTGGTGCTTGGGTTCCCTGCTTAGTTGGTAAAATTTTGTCTGTTATGCCTAAAATACTGATTTAAATCCCAATTCCATAAAAGTTCTATAATTCTATGAACAACCAATCATCTAGTTTATCATTTATTAATTATCACCAGGATTGTAGAAACCACACAGAATAGTGCACCGCTTTCATTAGTGTGCATTTTGATTATTGAGTGGGAATTTAGTGATTGATAAGTTCTGAGTTCTTCATTTTAAAATGTCATTGCATCAGTGTTATGACTTGAGTTAACTAAAAATGTTTTTATTTTTTTCCTTTAGTAATTTATCACATCTGGAGAAGTTGTTCAACAAAAGAATTAGTCTTTATTAGGTTCAAGTTAAGCAATAGGAAATGTCATAAAATCTTTTATTACATAAAACAATAAGGGAAATTCACAACTTCATGAGGATGGGTTCAAGGGAATGCATATTCAATGGACAAAACTTATAGAGACAGGGTTCAGCATCTCTTCTAAGACAAGTCATCTTACAGGAGAGGTATGCTTCCTGTCAACAGCACCAACTCTGTCTTCTTCACCTTCCTGGTTACTGGCATCCCAGGACTGGAGGCTCTGTACATCTGGATATCCATACCATTCTGTGCCATGTTTCTCATTACCATGGTGGGCAACATCACGATAATAATTGCTATCTGGCAGGAGGAGACTCTCCATGTTCCTATGTATCTTTTCTTGGCCATGTTAGCTGCCTCTGATCTGGGTCTCTCTCTCTTTACCTTCCCCAGTATGTTGAGGATCTTCTTGCTTGCTGCTAGAGAGATGATCCCCTCTGCTTGTTTTACCCAAATGTTCTTTATTCATACTTTCCAAGACCTTGAATCAGCTGTTATTCTGGCAATGGCCTTTGACAGGTATGTGGCCATTTCACATCCACTTCACTATCACTCCATTCTCACAAACACTGTGATTGCCAGAATAGGATTGGCTATTGTTGTCCGAACCCTAACTGTGCAGCTGCCTCTCCCCATCCTCTTGAGGAGGCTGTACTTTTGTAGCTCCAATGTACTTTCTCATTCCTACTGTTTGCATCCTGACATCATAAAGCTCTCCTGCTCCAATACTAGGGTCAACAGCATCTTTGGGCTGTTTGTAGTGCTCTCCACCATGGGACTTGACTTTCTCCTCATCCTCCTCTCCTATGTGTTGATTCTGAGAACAGTGCTGAGGATGGCTTCCCACAGTGGCCGCCTCAAGGCTCTCAACACCTGCATCTCTCACCTATGTGCTGTGGTCCTCTTCTTCACACCCATGATCTGTCTGTCCATGCTGAACCGTTTTGGCCCGAGGCTTCCCTCACATGTCTATGTGACTCTGGCCAACATGCACTTCCTAATTCCTCCTGTGATGAACCCCATTGTCTATGTGGTAAAAACCAAGCAGATCCGAGACAAAATTAAGAAGCTCTTCATTATAAAAACAACAAAAAGTTTCATGTCACATCTATAACATAAATTACGAAAATTTATGTAATGTTAAACATGCTTGCCTACACCAGGTCTCTGCACATTTTATGGCTGTTAGTTTGGAATTTCTGTGGGACTCTTAACAGTGGGAACAGGTATATCTCTAACTTTTCAGCCTTCTTTTGGAATTCTTTTCTTCCTGTTGGATTGTCTTGTCTTATTGTATTTTGTTTTTTCCTCTTTGACTGTCATCTTTTGGAAGCCTGCTCTTTTCTGAAAGGCAAACAGAAGTGGACTGAATCTGGGGGAGAAAGGAAGTAAAAGGGAGCTTAGAGTAGTGGAAGGAAAGGAGTGGCTGTGACCTTTCCTATTAAATTGTTGTTTTTTTACTGAACTTTATACAGATATGAAAACTGATAAATACAAAGTCAAGCTATATTTCCTTCAAATTCCACAAAAGTTTAACTTTTCTTTTATACCCTATTCTTTTCTAACCACTTATTTCAATACATCATCTAGATGTTTAAAGGCAACATGTAAAGACCTTTATATAATTCCTTATGAAATAATGTGAATTTAATGTTCTCAGAACTTTTTCAATAGTTTTTAAACTTTATTAACTGTGTATATGTGTGTATGTGCATGCTCCAGTGTGTAGATGCTCATGAAGGCCAGAAGAGGATGTCAGATCCGGAGTTCCTTAGAGCTGGAGTTACAGATGGTTTTTAGTTACTTTATATAGGTACTGGGAACTGAACTTGGGTCTTCTACAAGAGTAGTCCTTAACTGCTGAGCAATCTCTCTAGACCATGTTCTAGTAAATTTGCTTCATGAACATGACATTGATTGTTCACTCTTGTTTTCTAGAGGGTAAACTCTTAATCTTCCTGTCATTTTGTTCAGCATTTAAATACAACTGACTGTTTGTCTCATAGAAATTTAGAATACTTAGACTATAGCAACAGCCTAGTCTTCATTGCCTTGTCTTAGTTCTTTACACCTAATAAGTTGTACTAACTAACATAGCAAAATAGATTGAACTGGGAAGATGAGAAAGAGATAAGGACCTTTGAAATTGAATCAGATAAAATAAAGCTTGGATTATTAATTATTGTAAGTTCACTGATAACATGTTTCAGAAAATGGTAGAGTATCTCAGATGATATTGAAGCAAATAAAGCTAACAGAAAACTATTTGCTAAGTTATTAATAAAGTCAAATGATTGGCTATGTGAGTCTTTTTGTTTGTTTGTTTGTTTTTTGTTTTTCGAGACAGGGTTTCTCTGTGGCTTTGGAGCCTGTCCTGGAACTAGCTCTGTAGACCAGTCTGGTCTCGAACTCACAGGGATCCGCCTGCCTCTGCCTCCCAAGTGCTGGGATTAAAGGCGTGGGCCACCATCACCCGGCGGCTATGTGAGTCTTATACATGAGTAGAAATATCAGTAAAGTCCTTCATCTGCCATTAAATTCAATTTTGTAATTACATGTTTAAAAGTTCTTTATCAATTTGAGTCACAACCATTCCCTTCCCCTGTATCAAGGCTGAGCAAGGTATCACTCCATAGGGAATGGGGCTCCAAAAGCCAGTTATTACACTAAGAATAAGAATAAATTCTGGTTGATATGCCAGTTTTTGCTAACTTCCTATGAGATGTCTTGTGCTTTCTGAGGAGTGGATGTGGCCTTGGGTAGGAGAAAGATGAGGGTAACAAGAGGAGGGGACAGAGGAGGAACTGTGGTTCGTATGTAACATGAAAAAAAATTAAATAAAAAACAGAAAAAAGAAGAAGAAAGTTCTTTATCACCCATATAAATTAATAAAGGTCTTTTGTAGGTTCACAACAAAATAGATTTCATTTATATGTAATGATGATATCATGCTAATGTTTTCTTCTTAGTTAGATGGCTCAACTACACTGGAAAGAATAGGCATTTTGGTTTAATTCAGTGCGAGATATTCCTTAATGTAAAACTTCTTTATTAATCATGAAATAGTGAGTACATTTCACTTTAAGATATACATCTGTGCATGTGTGTGTGTGTGTGTGTGTGTGTGTGCATTTGTTTGACTTTGAATACATCTACTGTGACGTTCGTATGCTTTGATATTTTGTATTTGCTGTACTCAATTTAATTTTCCTCCTTTTAATTTTACCTGTATTTATCGCAGTCTTTCTGCTTAACATTCATCATCAAGACATTCTTTATGCTACCTATTAACCAAAATAGTCAATGCATTTTTTTATTAAAACAAAGAAATAGGATTGTATTCCAATATATATCACAGTTACTTTTGCCATCAATACAATCAGTTTGACAACTTAGTGACTCCCTTAACCGTTGGCACCATGGTGCTTTGTATCTCTCCTTAGCAGCAACACTGAGGGCCACTCCTTCTACCTCCTTCCAGTATCATCATCTACAAATGCCTCATTTTATGGTTGGGTACCACACTGATGTTTGAAATATTTGCTCTGAGCATATACATAACTATGATGTTCCAGGTTTCTTTTTAGTGTCTTTTCTTTCATTAAATTTTAAAATTCATTTTACATACCAATCACAGTATTCCTCCCTCATCTCATCTCATTCCCTTTTCCTGCCTCTTTTCTACCACTTACCCCCTCCACTTACCTTCCAAGGAAGTCAACAAAGCATGGTGTATCAGATTGAGGCAAGACCAAGCTCTACCCTCTGCATCAAGGTTGAATGAGGCATCTCACCCCCAGATTTCTTATAGGTTTACTTTAAAAATTAAGATTTTTCCTCATATTCCTTGAGCTCTGTTCAATCGCTAATTTCTGGATTAAGTGATAGTGTAGGTGAACTACAGAACCATTTCTGTCACAAGTATCCTGAGTAACTTCAAATTTTGAAACAATCAAATGTATTTTTTTTATTTTAGGTTCCATATTTTAGCCAGGAAAGACTATGGTTCATCTCATGACAGGAAAAAAAAATTAATTTTTGTATCACTTGCATATGTTTCAGTAGAATGGTGTTAATTCTTATCTATTTTATTATTTGGGGAAATACTATGAATTAAACAAGCTTATTTCTCTCAGAGTAGCTTCTCTTTCTTCCTCCTTCATTTTTCCCATTGCTGCTTTTCTTCATGCTTTTTTTCCTTCTTTCTCTTTGTTAGTTTTAATAATTTTTTTTCTGAGACATGGCTTCTCTGTATAGGTTTTGTGCCTGTCTTGGAACTCATTCTGTAAACCAGGCCGGCCTTGAACTCACAGAGATCCGCCTGCTTCTGCCTCCTGAGTGCTTGGATTAAAGGCCTAGCTAGTTTTAATTTTTTGAGATAAAGTGTTACTATTTACCCTATGCTGACTTTGAAAACACATTTCTCCTGCTTCAGCCTTCTGCTGCTTAGTGCTGATGTTAAAAAATGTGCCCCCAGGCTAGATTTATATCTGTTTTCCTTGCTGTTCTTGTAGGGACAACAGTAAATAAATTAATAAGCAAACATGTATCTATAACCTGGACCTGAAAATAATTGTACAGCAATAACTATGCAGTGTCAAAAACTGCCTAAAGCAAGTGGCTATTGAGTGCACAGCTGTAAATGGGGTGTCTCTGTCACCCCTTACAAAGAACGTAAGAACCAGAAGAAAAGGAGTCTTGTGCAAACTCTCTTCTTGAAATGGCATGTCTGTCGAACCTATGAACTCAGCAGAAGTTGTGATGTGCATAATTCTTGTACAAGATTGTATCAGTCGACATTCAGTTATAGATGATATTGGCTTATAAGGCTCCATCCCTCTGAATATCTACATGCAGTCAATGGTTGCTGAAGGAAGGGAAGTGTAGCCACTGGGACGCTGTTCTTACTCTAGTGACTAACCCCATATACTCTTGCAGGAAGCCCTGATTTAGTTCAGTGGTTGACAAAAATGCAAAATATAGGAAAGTAACAGGAGAACTTTTGAGGAAGTGACTTTTGATGGGAGGAGAAATTATGTAAGAGGGGATGGGGAAAACATGATCAAAATACATTATATTCTTCAAATTGTAAAAATATAAAATAACAAACTTTTCCTATATTTTATGCTGCAATATCCTTACTATCCACAAATAGCATGTTATTCTGTAATTCAAGTCTGAGTTTTGAAATTGACGGCCTCTCAAATATTCTATAATTCTATAATAACCATAATTATTTCATTTTTTGCATGTACTTATGAGTACTCTCCATGCCTTATTTATACCTTTATACTATGCAAGAGACTTTGGAATTGGTTTAAGTTCTTACTCCTGTGCTTCATAAGGACACTAGAACCTCAGAGGGAGATGACAGCAAATTAGTCATCACCAGCTCAATTCCTTTCCCAACGCTGACAGCACAGTACTGACTGCAATGGTGGTTCTTTATAATCCCCAGATGTATCTCAAATTTTGGTAACTATCCCCTAGATACATCTGCTTCACACCAGTATCCTCCTCTATGACTTAGAAGGCATTTTCACATTCCATACTGCTTTCACCATGAAATAAAATAAAAACTATTTTGACAATGAGTAAAACTTTTAGATGTCATATTGGGTTAACCAATATTGTACTCTAACATAGGACTGGGTGTGTGTATATTTATATGTATATATGTACATATATGTCTATACATTTGTATAATTATGTTTTTTTATTTTTAATTAAAATAAATTACATAATTTCCCCTTCTTGTTCTTCCATCCATCTTCTCCAATGTACCCCTCAGCATTCTCCCTCTCAAATTTGTGGCCTCTTGTTCTTTAGTTGTTATTGTTATATACTCACACATCCATATACACATACATGCATTAAGGCACATTTGCTCGCCTAGCAAAAATATACAACTACAACCTTCTCAGTCCATACAGTGCTGCTTGTTGAAAGCTGATCATGTGATACTGGATAACCAATTGGAGGGCTCTTCTTCTGATAATACTATTTTTCCTACTCTTGGGAGTTGATTCCTTACTTGTTTGTAGTTTTTTGCCAATGGCTGGAGCTCTGTGAGATAGCTCCTTTCCATATTTGCATGTTTATTAGCATACAAGATACAATTAAATAATAAACACCTACATACATCTATGTGTAAGTATGCACTAGAGTCAGAATTTTTAAAGTTAATAGTTTGAAAGTATATATTATGTATACTTTGAAAGTATATATATATATATGTATACATATATATATTATAAATTCCAAACAAGATCTACAAATATAATGGCACAAATAATGTTTATTGATTATCCAAACTGTACCTCTCTTATTTAATTTTTATGTGTATATAATTAGCATATTTTCACCACTAGATTCAGAATATTACAAAGTCAGGAGCTAATTATATTTTAAACACATCAAATATAAATATTTCCAACACATATCTAATGGGGATATGATATTTTTTTGAAGATGACAAGATACCTCTAGTAGCAGAGTTTCTGCAATGGATATATTCTATAAGTTCTTGGCTATCATTACATCCATGCTAATATCCTTTGACAGACTCCAAGACTCAATCTGAGTAATATCAAGAAAGTTACTGAGTAATGATGCTATCATCTTCCCCAGAACATAATACCCCCCTAGGATGAATCACATCAGCAGCACATGGGAAGGAACATGAAAATTGCTGCATACTTATGTAATCAAGTATGGGGTTTACAATGCTGATTAAATAACAGATTGTGTATCTTTGTGGCTAGCTCCTGAAAGAACTCTGGGCTCCAAAATACAAACACATTGTACAAACAGAACTATCTCTCATGTTTCTTTGGGGTTTGTGGCTCAAATGACTAAGGGAAGAAAGAAGAAATAAACACCTGAGCAGGGCTGTGCTTTGCCTGTGTTCTTTTGCTTCTGATAGTGTGTCACACCCTTTGTGTGTTAAGTCTTATCCATGAGTACATTTTCATGTTGCATTCTATGACTCCTTCTAGAAGACCAGTGAATTACTGTGCATACTCTCAGATCACATGGGTCTTATTCCTAATGCGGCCTCTGTCTCAACTGCACAGTAGCCCTATACCTACTGCAACTTTTGTATATTTATAGTTCCATTTTCTCGACTTCACAGAAATACTCCAGGCTACTTCTTCTAAATTAGTTTGACCTCCCTTCTTCTTTATAATACCCCCCTAGAAAAATGAAAAGAGCACAGTTTGAAAATATAAAGGGACAAAAAGGGAGAAAATCACTGAAAAGCATGCCTAATGTTCTTTATGGAATAAATTTAGACCAGACATCTTTTATTGATACCTTTAGGTTGAACATAGCGCTAAAGATATTCTCCTCCAGCTCCAACATGCATATAACTTAAGGGTTTTTGTTTTCTGGAACAGAAAAAAATAAGAACACTTTGTTTGAAATGTGTAGGTGATTTTTCTGTCTGGAGGCACTGATATTCAGCAAGATAGTGCTAGAATCAACATAGGCCCATAGTGGGGCTTGCGTGGGACTAGCATGGCTTTAGACTGAGAACAGACGAAAAGAAAACTGAACTACACAGCAAGTTGTACGTTCTTAGTGTTACTCTGGACAGTTCACAAGATCAACACTCATTAACACTTGTGGGGATGGGAATTGACTGTGGGCCTCCTGGGAAAGCATGAATTGGAGCTTTATAAGCCTAAGGTGGCATTGCACTTAGACAGGGAGCCTCTTGAGGCCCTGTAGAGCTAGTGGCTCTGTCCTGGTGTCAGGTGAGTGACAGAAACACTTGGATCTAGGTTAGATCAAATAATGTCGTATGGTACCTGGGATGGAAGGCAGAGGCTGTGCCACATAACAGATTAAAACTGTGAAGATCTTTGAGGCAGAAAGGACACTTGGAGGTGCTCAGTTCTACTAATTGATGCATATGATAGTAATTTTAGAGAGTGAATTTAGATCTCTGAGCCCTCTTTCCTCACTTGTCAATCATTCACCTGTTTCTCTTAGGGTTTAAAATCAAATATAAATCAAGTTGAACTTATGTTTGCTGAATACTGGAACTGACAACAAATTTTTATCATAGAACAAAGAAAGGATATAGGAAGGAAAACAAGAAATGTGCCTTCCAATTCTCACAGAGCTTTATAATAGAGATTCTCAACTCACCACCAAGAGGTTGTCACGATGAGGATTGGAGGGCTTTATCTTGCATGTAACAGATGAAGGAGATGCTTGCAGTGTTTTTCTTATAACATTCCTTTTGGAAAATACATTCATTCTGCATCTCCTCTCTAAAGATCTACGCTTCTCAGCACAATGAACATCACCTGTTGGTATATAAGCAGCACAGATTCTCAAGCTTAATTAAATTGGCTATTATATAACAAGTTAAGATTCTTAAAAGGTAGTAAATATTCCTTAAATACCAGACACCTTTCAATAAAGGTCCAACTCTCATTTTTTAGATATATGAGAGTCATGATGAAAAGGTATGTTTATCAAGATTTGCATAAAACTCTTGTTTCCATTTATTGTCAGTTTTCTTTATTTCTCTTCCTTAATAAGCCCTCTGTTGTTAGCACTTAAACCTGAACTAACTTCAGAATTCTGTAATGTGTAACTTTTCTCTATGTATAGATCATGGCTATGAATGACACATACACACATTCCTTTAAAACGTGGAAATAAAAAATAATGTTGGTTTAACTCAGTATACCAAAAAGCAGGTTAAAATGCCTTCTCAAAATTAATATCTGGGCACTAAAATCTTAATTAATGGCCCAGAACATTTTTCTAACATGAACAAAAGCCTTTACAGGAATGTAGAATTCTGTAACTATTTAAATGTCACAATTTAATTAATTGCCTTTCAAAGCATTTAGTTTTACTTCTTGATAAAGGATATTACAAAGTCAATTTATTCAATGTTGCATTATTGACTTTGAAAGGTAAAATGTACCTCTCCTCTTTTGTTTTTGGAACATGTCAAATAAGGACTATAGTCTTTCATTGCTCAATTTGTGATTGGAAATATTCTTGTCAAAGGTTCATGTAAGAGGAATACTTTCCTCATCTTCTCCCACACAAAATTAAGAAATACTGTGAACAGATAGGCAAACAGACATGCAACCTGGGAACTATATACTGATTCATTACATGCTCAGCATCATGGCTAGGTCTCCTAAGAACATCTGTCTCTTAAAACCAGGCTTAAACAATCCTCACAAGTCAGTCCTATTATCTTAATTATTTTATTCTGTCCAAGGGTGGCCTTACATAGTCCTTATCACCCTCTAGAATTGAGCCATATCTGAATGTAATGAACATGACCTTATACTGAAAAATTCACCACTAACCATTCCGATTACGGTTCTTTTCCATGGTTCTTTTCTGGCTTTTCTATCATAGGTAATTGGCTGATACTTTGTCCCTCTGCAGTTTTCTGTCCACTCTTATATAACACTTTGGGAAGCTTCTTATATATAGATAGCATGGGTTTGCAGTGTGATCAGTTCCTCATGCAATTTAATATCTGTCCCTAGGTTGACTCATGAGTATGGGCTGAATCTATACTCTGCAACTAAGCTCACTGGTTTGAGAGCATTGAGTTAGAAGGTGAAGTCAGAACATAGACATCCCTGTATACCTAGGAGCCTGTCTGTTGGGTGTTTGCCACATTGACACTGATCTGTGGAGCTGTTCTATGGAACTTTGATTTCTAACAAGTCATGCTTGCCTATCTGATTATGCTTCCAGAAAATATTAGACAAATAAGTTAAAATGGGTGTTAAAACCCACTCAGGGCTGCTAATTTTTAATTGTTTTGGGTTTAATGGATGTAATTGCAAGTTTTCCACATTTGCAAAAATTTCAGTGTATTGGCAAACAATTTTGAAGGGGAGAGGATGTGATTTTCTCTGTTCTTGGAAGCGTTCTGTGCTTAGCACACCACAGATAAACTTTGTCAGAGACAGATCAAGAAAAGCATCCTCTTTGTTTCCATCTCTTCTTCTGCCATCAATATTTAGAGTTTTCTTAGTACATCTTAGATGATTCTTAGGAACTACCTCTCCTCAGTCTCTCCAGAGGTGTAGTCATACAAACTAGTCTCGTTCTTTTCCCAGTAGGATAGGTCAGCTACAACTTTGATTTTTTTATGCTTCTTCTATCATTTGTCCTATATTTGTTATCAAACATGTCTAGTGTTCATTTTATATACTACTTCACATGGGAACATCATTATTTAACCTTCATAGAAATGCTACTCTGGGCATCCCTGAGGTCAACAGCTGACGTGTGGATTGCTGGTTACACAGATGACTTTTCTTGCAATATGGCACACCACTAGGATCAACTGATAGACAAAAATTAAAAGATCACGGTTGCCTTGTTATTCAAACATGCTGCATAATGTAGCTCTCAAGAACATTTCAAAGTCTCCATCTTTAAGGAAAATTAAAATGTTCAGTAGAGAAAATAACATTTATTGTATGATTTTGATATTTGATTAAGTTTGAATAAAATTGTATCCCACATCCTCAGATTCCAGGTTATTTTCCTCTTTGATAAGTGTCCTTGACAGAACTTGGAATCTGTGAGCCTGGAAGAAAGGGTAAAAATTACTGCTTGATACATTTAATCTATCTAAATCAGTGCCTTCTTGGTCTAGTTTACACATGCTCTGTATTGATAGCAAACTATTAGACTTTCATGTGTAGAAAATATATATTACCGTCTGTTATTATCAATATTTACAAGAGAGAAGGAGCTTTGATTTTTGATTCCACCAAAATACATTTTTTAAAAATATGAATATTTTTTAGTTTTTTATATCTGTTTCATATATTCACACCAGCTATCCTAAACTTCAGTGAATACCATGGATAATGATTGAGGAAGCATTTAAATCAAGTCAATGAGCAAAAGAAGTCAAAAATTTTCAAATATATTTTTGATATTGTTTTTATTTATAATGTCTTAGGGCCAGTTCAGAACAAAAGTTTTAGCTGATAATATAATTTAGTATTAATTGCTTATAATTTATACTCCACACAGTCATTCAGCACAATTGTCCGTATCTTGCTTCCATTAGAAACACGCCTGTATTCTGCTATTAGAAATAAGGCATCTCATGTGTTTGGACCCTATGTCTTAAACATGGGTTTGTCCTTAAATTTCAAATGTTGAAAAACCTTCAAAGTGAAAAGAGAGCACATTAATGATCCCAATGTGATGCTTAAAATAAAACGGTTGTTAAGAAGTGAGTCTGCTATGCAAGTACTAACCAGGCCCTACCCTACTTAGCTTCTTTGAGCCACGAGATCAGGTGTGTTCAGATATACATGGATCTAATCTACATGGGAAATGGAAAAATATAAGCTCTCTTAAGTAAATTGGGAGCATGGGGACCATGGGAAAGGGTTGAAAGTAAGGGAAGAGGAAGGGAGGGGAGTGGAGAAATATGTAGAGCTCAATAAAATCAATAGGAAAAAAAGAAGTGAGTCTGCCTTGTTTCAGAGTAGAAATTGCTGAGAGAATGGGATTCAGTGGTGTGTGCATCGCTACTCTGCAGTCAGACAGCAATGTCACTGAAGACAGCTTGCAAGGACAGTGCAAAGAATAAACAGGATTTTGCTTACATTACAGTTTTCCAGGGCAACCTTATTCCGGAATTATGGCTGTTTCTAAACATAGCAATGCCAGCAGCTTCTTTTTCATATTGATGGATCTTCCTGGACTGGAGGCTTCCCATTATTGGACAGCAATTCCCATCTGTTTAATTTACGTTCTTTCTGTGCTGGGCAACATGACCATAATGCACACTGTCAAGTCTGTGTCCAGCCTCCACACACCTATGTACATCTTCCTTTCCATGCTCTCAATGGCCGATCTGGGCCTCTCAGCTTCCACATTGCCTTCAATGGCAATTGTTTTTCTCCTAGGCCAGAGAATGATAGGAACTGCAACCTGTTTCATGCAGCTCTTCTTCATCCACACGTTTTCAGTCATTGAGTCAGCCGTGCTCTTGGCCATGGCTTTTGACCGCTGTGTGGCCATCAGAGAACCATTGCGCTATGCTACCATCCTTACAACAAGACGTATTGGAGCCATTGGACTGGCAGTGGTGGTCCGCAGTGCTGCTCTTCATCTGCCTTTGCCTGTGCTCCTGGGAAGGCTGACATTCCCACCTGTCAGTGCTCTGTCTCATTCTTACTGTGTTCATCCTGATGTTCTAAGACTGTCCTGTTCCAGCACAGTCGTCAACAGTGGCTTTGGGCTCTTTGTCATGCTGTCTACGCTGGGGATGGATGCTGTGCTCATTCTCCTTTCCTACGTGCTGATTTTGAAGACAGTCTTGAGCATTGCTTCTAATGCCGAACGGTTGAAAGCCTTCAACACCTGCATTTCCCACATCTGTGCTGTCCTTCTGTTTTATAGCCCACTCGTGAGTCTGTCCATGATCCATCGCTTTGGGAAAAAGAAACTACCAGCTCTGGTATATATGCTTCTCTCTTATCTCCACTTTCTTATGCCTCCAGTTCTCAACCCAATTGTCTACAGTGTCAAAACCAAAGAGATTCGGGTTCACATTTTAAAGATGCTACATCTCAAGAAACACTGAAATTTCATTGTACAATTCCTCGATCCTAGGTAAAGGCTGACCAAGGACATCCCAACAATAGAGCAGAGTGTCGCTTTTGCCAGATCATCAGTCAACTAATTTTTCAGACATATCAACAGGAATACAGTGTGAATTCCTCCATATATCAAAACCACAACTGATCCATGGGAAAAATCATAATTCTTACTATTTTTTAAAGCCTTATTACTAGAGAATCTCTTGTGTCTCAAGAGTATTTATACACTGATCTGCAAAAGTGGACAAATTAAGAGAGTTGAGGTTTGCAAAGTCAAAAGTCTTTTCCTGATAAAATCCTAGATTTCTGAAAATTTGAGCTCAGAAGGGCCTCGTGTAGTTGTACTTTCAGAAATAGTGGTAAACATGTCCAATCACACTATATCTTGCTTTTGATGATATAATAATTATACAGTGGACATGACCTATGAAAATGTAACTGAATAAATATCCCATAGTATGCTATGGATATTTAAAGAAATAAAATTATTAATTCTTGAGTTATATTGTCCCATCCTTACAATCGATAAAAAAGGTTTGCTTTTTTTTTATTTTGCCCTAGTTTATTTTACTAAGTAGATGTAGTTGTATATTATTTTCTTCTATTTTTGAACAATATTATATTTCACTTTATGGATACATAAATTAATGACATAAGTAAATTCTTCATTGTGAATATTTAGTATTATATCATTAAGTTTACATTAGCATAGATTAACAGACATCATATATAATATTGTCTAACCTAACATTTCCTTAATGATAAAAATATTTAATTGTTAGATTTATAAGTTTCAGAATTCATGTTTCTTTTCATGCAGCTTTAAAAATATATTATCTTATGCCATGTGGTGGTGGTGCACACCTTTAATCCCAGCATTCACTCTGGAGGCAGAGACGGAGGAACTCTGTGAGTTCAAGGTCATCCTGGTCTACAGTGCCATTTCCAAAACAGGCTCCAAAGATACAGAGAAATCCTATCTCAGAAAAAATTATGTATTTTCATATATATATATACATATATATATATATATATGCAATTTTTCTGCAGCAGCAAGAAGTCTGGTTCCTATTCTTTTGCAGTTTATTTTTCATCAGGCCATGACTCATAGTTTTGAAACAGTAGATCTATATTTTTATCAGATATAAATTTACCAACTCAAGTAAAATGTACAATTCTTTCATGCTTTAGCTTGTAGTTCCCAAATACAATGAGATTGACTTCTGATAATGAGGTAATGTATGGTTTTATTGCTAGTTTTATATTTTTAACTTTGAACCTTACTGTACATAGCATTATCATCCAGATATCTGAGTTATTCAAAAAGATATCTGCACTCTAATCTTCGTGTTTTTCATTGTTGCAAGAAATGTAATCTCTATTGCATTTGTTCCATATTTGTTTCTCATAGTGACACTCTCTGTTGAGTATCATTGTAATGTAGGTGGGTCTTCTGTCTATGTGTTACTTTCATTGGTCAAATAAAGAGACTGTCTTGGCCTTTGATAGGACAGCAGCTTAGATATGCAGAGTAGACAGAACAGAATGCTGGGAGAAAGAAGCAGAGTCAGGCAGATGCCACGCTTCTCCTACCCAAGATGGACAGTGGTTAGAATCTTCCTAGTAAGCCACCGCTTCGTGGTGGTGCACAGATTATTAGAAATGGTTTAATCAAGATGTGAGAGTTAGCCAATACAAGGCTAAACTAATGGGCCAGGCAGTGTTTAAATGAATACAGTTTCTGTGTTATTATTTCCAGGGCTAAGCTAGCCGTGCAGGAGCCGGAAGGGATGAAAAGCAGGCCTGCTTGCCTCATTACTATACATTGCATCTTTGCTATGAATTTTCAGGTTAGAACTTGGTAAGGACTCTAGTGGACATCTAAGCAATTTCTTTTGACATGCTTTTCTGCAATTTCTTCCTACCCAGTTGTTGCTCTAAAATGAGAACTCTATTCCTTTGTTCTAGTGCAATGCTGCTGTTAAAAATATCATATTTCTATTTCTTTTATAAAAGTGTATACATATATACAACATATATGGAACATATCCACACCCACTCTCCTTTGCTCCAATTCCCTACAGATCCCCCCAACTTCATGTTTTTAAATTAGTTTAATTTTAATATTTTTATTATTAAAATTTTAATACTATGTATTTTGATTATATTTTCCTTTCCCAACTCCTCCCAGATTCTCTCCATCTCCATACCTTTCAAACTTCATAATCTCTCTCTCTCTCTCCTCTCTTTCTCTCTCTCTGTCTCTGTCTCTGTCTTTGTCTCTCTCTCTCTGTCTCTGTCTCTCTCTCCCACACACACACACTCCTGTGGGTGGGGAAAATAATACACACCATTTGGCCAACTATTCTCAGGCATAGAGCCTTCCCTTGGAGTGTGGTTGATATACCCAGTATCTCTTCATTATCCCTTTCCAATAGGGTATTAATTACAAACAGCTTCTTGGTTAGGGTTGCGACTTTGTTTACACTTCCCTTCTCAGTGCTGGCATTTTTGACTGCCTTGAACTTGTGCCAGTCTTATGTGTACATCTCACAACCCTCATCAGAGAAGATTCTTCTTGTAGTAGATGATCATTAGCACAGAGACACACAATTGGACAATGTGTAAATGTGAGAAGCAATGACACATTCATCCCTAAAAGGGATGTCATCATCAAACCTAATAGCTAATAGGTGATGAATGACAGCAAGCAAACAGTGTCTTCCAGACACAATAGGGTTGATACACATATGAATTCATAGAGACCTTGACAGAATACATGTAAATTTTTAACCCATTACGTTCAACTGATATTGCCAGTACACACAGTGGTATGTGCTCACAAACTAGGAAGTGAACAAGCTATTAGTGGTTACTCCAGCAAAGAAAAGTAATCCTCCTTCCTTAGTATCATTAGCTGTTAATATCCCCTTAGCTAAAGATAGGGCCTTAGGAGACCCTAGCCACTATATGCTGGAATTTAAAAAAATATATGTTTATTTAATTTTACGCTATTTGTATGTTTTGGCTACATGTGTGTATATTCACCATGTGCATGCCTGATAGGAAGCAGACTCAAATATGGAGTTCTGAAGGGTTGTGAGCTGCCATCTGAGTGCTGGGAATGGAAGGCACGTCCTCTACATGAGCAAGTGCTCTTAGCCACTGAGATAATTTTATCTCTACAATATTGTTATCTTAAACTGGCTTGGTCTTGTGCACAAGTTGGACAGGCAACTATATTTGTTATTGAGTTTATGAGCTCAACAGTTGAGAGCAGCATGAACCCATGCATATAAATTAAATATTTAGAAGGCAGTATAACATCGTGACCATTTAGAAAAAACAGTAGCACTGCTTTCCTCCCTAGGGTCTAAGATCTTCCAATTCATGGGTGGTGACCATGTTTGCAGGTCCTTTCTGTGGAGAAGAAGTCCTCAAATCCAATCAAGAAATCCATTGTTACCCCATGAAAAGTCTTTCTACTGCCTCTCCAGTGATGTCATAAATTTCTGTCATGGAGCGGCCAAATAAGTAAACCTGTGACTAAGATTGAGATTTTTGTTCTTTTTTCTTATACTTACATTGTGAAACATATTATTTAGAAAAGTTTTATTGGGGTAACACAATTAGTTACCTTGCTTTGGGTTTAGTAATTTCCTACTTTCTGTCCAACTTCTAAGCTAAATCTTCAAATTTAGACAACGTTTCATTTTCTGGAACTTTTGTTATTTATACAATGTGCAAAGGTAAAAAATTCTTTTGTTGTTTAAATTTAATAATAATAATTAGCTGTCTAATGAATCATTTAAAATATTTAGAAAGTGATTTCCACACATAGTTGCATTATGTATTCCAATATTGTTAGTAAATAATAGAATCATAGCTATTGATTTAGAATTGTAAGTTTCCTAAGTTTTTAAATAGAAAATGCCATTTTCTCCTCAATGCAATTTTCTTAGTGTCTTTTACTATTCCAGTGAAGCCCTTGGAGTGACTCAGAGGCTAAAATAAAATATGCAACTATGCAAAAGTTCTGTGTTGAATTCTAAACACAGTTTCACCTCAGATGATTGCTCTAACCAAATATACATCCCTATAAAAATAAAAAGGCTCAAAAATTGAGTCACTGAAAAAAAAAATGGAAACAAACAGAGATAAATTTTAGTTCATGTTTTGACGAGACAAGTTTTAGTTATTCTTTAAGGAGTCTCCAACAGCAATAAAAACTCAGATTGTTGAAGAATCACATGGCTAACAATCGCAATACTGTCTCATTGGAACACGTAAGACTTGTTTTTAATGGCAAAGTTAAAGTCATTGGTTGCTACCAGTCCCTGTTGTGCTCCTCAGGGTATAACCTGGACATTGACTAATTTGCTGTAGAATTATTCTTCACTGAGCACTCCTTGCTACTGGGCTCCTGAGGAAGAGATGAGTTCTCTGTCCTTGTTCCCTTGTGGATGAGTAAATAATGTGGGTTTTGAAAAATAAAAGGGCCAAATTTGAATTAAGAGTATGAAGTAAAACCATTGACTGGTAACAGTAAATAAAAGGACCTTTTCACTTCTTTGTTTCATGGAGCTAATGGGTAGGTTCTTACTGAGTTTTTCAAATGTCATTTTGTAGCAAATAAAGTCAATTAAATGCAAAGCTGTCAGATAGATTGATAACTCACTAGCAATAATTCCTCATCTTAAATGAATTATAATGTTCATTGTTGTGAAGACCCAGAAGTCTTAATATGTGTACCTCTGTAGATCTTAACTAAAATTGGGGAGAAGTCTATGTGTACCTCCTAAGGTCTGAACTAAAACTGGGGAGGTTTTTCGGAACAGAATTGTCACGTAGAGTTGCTAATTTGGAAAGTAGTTTAATTTCTTTTTTTTCTTCTAAGGTGAAAGGTAAAAGAACTATGATCTGAATGAATAAATCCGTGTTGATCCCTGTTGAGTGCAGCTCTTTCCATATCCTTGAATAATCATCTTTGAAAGACACATTGTATTCTTTAAGGTGAGAACATAGGAGAAAATAAGACAAATATTAACAATTATTATCTAATTTCTAACACTACAGATTGCAACAGACTATTCATCCTACTTTTTAAATTTATACACACAAAGATATATTCATTCTATAAGAAGTAATACAAAACCAATTTCTCTTTGCATAAACATAAAATCTATATGGTACAAAATATGCAAATGTATATTAATATATAATACACATGAAAATATTTTTGAACAAGAAAATTTTGCTTGTATAATTTTCTTATAGTTTGAAGGGGGAAGATTTACTATTCTAATTGTAAAGTTGCCAATGTTGGAAATTCCAGCATGATTTTCTGGTTTTGCTATCCCTATCCTACTTGGGATAACTAAAACTCTTTTTTCCAGCCAGATGCAGAATTTCTCCAAAGGAGGAATCCCATATTACCTTCTTGACATTTTTAGAGAAATAGCTCATGACTAAGTGCTATTTTTATCAATCTTCAAATTTCTCCTCTTGTCTTTGTGTTGAAACCAACACCAGAAACAGATGGTCCAAATTCTCAACAATATTTCTCTGCTTATCATTAAATCCTTTCCCTCCACAAAGTGTAAAAATAATTAAAGCACAAGAAAAATGAGTATATACGATCACAAATTGTTTTCTAGGCAGCATCTGAGCTTAGTATATACAGAAACAGAAAAATATTCTGGTGCCAGTTTATTTTCACATTCCATTTCTTTCTGAAAGGTAATAAAACCAAATTGTACTTATGCCTATGTAACTGTGATTTAGAGGTAAGAGGAGACCCTTTCAGCTTATTCAAGAACTCTTTCTCTCCAATTTAAAGAAACTCGACAGGCAGAATATGAGAATTATTACATTATAGAAGTGTTCGAATGCCCAGTTTATTCTGGTAAATGTCCCCAAATATTTATGCCTTATTTCACATTCCCATTAGCTTCCAACACCCTAGCAGATTATCTCAGTGAAAATTTGCTTCTTTTCATGGTAAACTCTTGGCACAATTATTTTTTATAATCACAATTCTGTTGCTTAATTATTAATATTAATGATGTCTAGTTTATACGTAAATGTGTTTTCTGGAACCACCTGCACTCTGTGGTATGGATCACTCGCCCAACACACCTTATCCGTCCTGCCCCAAGATAGGGTTGGGAGATTTCTCATTGGTGTAGAGTGCTTCTTGTTCTTGCAGAAGACCAGGGTTTGATTCTTAACACATATAAGATAGATTATACCCATTTTTCAGAAGACCAGGGTTTGATTCTTAACACATATAAGATAGATTATACCCATTTTTCAGAGGACCCAGTGCCCTCTTCTAACCTTTGCAGGCACCAGAAACACACATGGTATACATGCAAACAGGCATGCAAATTATTTATGGGAATAAAATACAAGAAAATAGATCTAAAAATAATGTGAATCATGCATATGAAATTGTTCACAAAGTACATTAAGTGAAAGACATGGGTAGTGAATTCTATCAGTATATTTTCATATGTGACATTGTCATGCATGCAGTTACAGTATATTTTCATATGTGAAAGAAAAATGGCAAAATTTATCATAATTATCATTTTTGAAAAGTAAAGAAATGTGAAGAAATGAACAGAAAGGAGGCCTTGAATTCTAGCCCAGGTGTGATATAATAGCTAGGTTAGAAGGTAGCTTGAACGCAATAATTGTAGTACAGACTTGGAACCAACGTTCTTTAGCTCCTTTTTAAGGACATATGCCAAATTCCAATTTAAGTATTAAATATATTTGCATTATGCAGTCTTAATACGTACAAAAACTTTCTTCTAACAATTAAACAAATTCATCTTCTTAAAGGACTCCCTAATTATGAACTAAAAGAAATGGTAAGATAAATTAGAAGTCTTGGTTGTGAAAGCTACATTTTGAAGAGTCTCCATTAGATCTCAGCTCTCAGAAGTTCTAACAACAACACTCTGGACTCAGGTCCTGGGATTACATTGATTTTGGAGTCTTCTCTGGCAGTTGCCATGGCCCACTCCAACCATTCCAGCCCCTCCTTCTTTCTGACTGGCCTCCCGGGCATTGAGGCTGGGTATGTCTGGATCTCCATTCCCCTGTGCATCGTGTACATTGCCTCTCTTTCAGGGAATGGCTTGGTCCTGTGGGTTGTAAAATCAGAGCCCTCCCTGCACCAGCCTATGTACTACTTTCTATCCATGCTAGCAGTGATGGACCTGGGCCTGTCTGCTTCCACACTGCCCACCATGCTCACAATCTATATGATGGGTGTCAGGGAGGTTACATTAGACATGTGCCTTGCCCAGCTTTTCTTCATTCATACTTTCTCCGTCATGGAGTCCTCTGTGCTGCTGACCATGGCCTTTGATCGTGTTGTGGCCATCAGCAGTCCTCTGCGCTATGGCACCATACTCACCAACCCTCGGATTGCCAGCTTGGGCCTGGCCATTGTGGTTCGCAGTATTGGTCTCCACATTCCTGCCCCCATCATGCTGAAAAAGCTGCCTTACTGCCAGAAGCGCCAGCTTTCGCACTCTTACTGCCTGCATCCAGATGTTATGAAGCTGGCTTGTGCCGACACCCACATCAACAGTGTCTATGGCCTGTTCGTGGTTCTCTCCACCCTGGGTGTGGACTCTGTGCTCATTGTTCTCTCCTACGGACTGATCCTCCACACAGTGGTGTCAATTGCCTCCAAGACTGAGCGCCTCAAAGCCCTCAACACCTGTGTCTCCCACATCTGTTCTGTTCTGCTCTTCTACACACCTATGATTGGCCTGTCCATGATCCACCGATTTGGCAAGTGGGCTTCCCCATGCAGTCGTGTGTTGCTCTCTTATCTCCACTTTCTCATTCCTCCAGTGCTCAATCCAGTTGTTTATACCATAAAGACTAAGCAGATCCGACTGAGGATTCTGCGCATCTTCCGGTCTGGTTGAGCAAGCATTGGAGATACCCAGGGTCACTAAATCTACTCCCATGGGTATAAAAATATGGAGCTACAGTTTGCATTTTGTGTATTAATTATGACTGATATGATAGACTTTATTGTAGCAGAATATTTACTGAATAAAATTTATTTTTTACTAGAGTTCAAGAGAAATAAATGGCAAGCAGAATACTTTTCAGGTTTATAATTTTTGATAGAAAAACATTTTGAAAATATATAATTAGGTGTAATCTTTCTGGCACAATTATTTGTCCCTTCAATGTACATCCTTTCCTATAAACACTTTATTTTAATATATTAGGCATTTGTTTAATATTTGCTTAATAATGATGGAATGGATAACTAATGTGCTGAAAGAGACCTTTTGTAATGTACAATTTAAGATTGAATGCTAGGTGACCACAAGTCAAACAATAAACATTTTTAGGGCTTTACTATTTTTTCTATTGTTCAATAGAAATTTCAACGATAATATAGCTACTCTTTTAAACTTTTTTATCACAGAGAAAAAAAAACAATTTTTTAATAATATAAAGTAGAAACAATTTCAATCAAATCTTCTTAGAGGTAAGCTTATGTTTAAAGGATCTCAGTAGTCTCTGGGTGGTAGTGGTGCATGCCTTTAATCCCATGATTCTGGAGGCAGAGGCAGGCGGATCTCTGTGGGTTTGAGGATAGCCTAGTCTACAGAACTAGTGCCAGAACAGGCTTCAAAGCCACAAAGAAACCTTGTCTCAACAAAAACAAAAAAAGAAAAACAAAAAAGAAAAGAATGTCAAGTATCTTAGCAATCTTCAACATAATAAATTGAGCAGTAGCTAGCTTGTCAGTCAAATACAGAGAGCTGTTCCAGTACTAATATAATGAGGTGCCCATTTGACTTTCTGAAAATTCACTTTCTGAATTTCTCATTTATATCCAATTATGAAAAGAACTTAAAGGGAATTCAAGGTAGAACCTAAGCAGCAAACTGATGATAAGCAGACAGCAGAGAAAAACAAAATGTGATGCTAAAGAAAATTATAGAGCTAGTAAAATTATCAGAAGAAAGAGGACTGAATATCCTTTTGGCATTTGTTCATGACCTGAAATATCAGTAGATATGCAAAAATATATGTTTTATAGTTGCAGGTGATAATGATAAAATAGTCTAAGAATGCATTTTACATATATTCCATTACTTAAATAGAGCATGCTTGTTCATTACATCAAGTAATTTTCCTATATAAAAAGGCATTATATGCTATGTCACTGCAGCAAAAGTTGAATTATGCATTTTGATCAATTGAGTTTTCATCTTTTTGATTTAATAACAGAATAATATGCGATACACTATGATGGTTAAATATATATATATATATATATATATATATATATATATATATGGATTGACTCATGATCAAAGAAGATAACACTTTATCTTAAACAGTTATCTTTTTCTTGGAGATAGCATTCAAAATATTGTCTTGTAGTTTTTTGTTTGAAATACACAGCTCACTATTGTTGAATAGACTTACCCCTGTGTAATGAGACATCTGAACTATACCCTTGTCCAACTGTAACACTGATCTCATGGAAATATTTCTTCACATTATCCCATCTTTATACATTCTTCAGCCTCTTGTGACCACTAGTCTAATCTCAACATCTATGAAAACAATCTTAAAAAGTTATTTTGTTTTTTTTCTGATTTATGAAATAGGAATTGATAACACATTTTATTGACAGTATAATGAAGGTGGGAACGATGTTCAGTAATTCTGTTTTTGTTTTGTGACACAAGGTATGCAGCTGTAAAACTCATAAAATAAATCAAAATATCAATTGCAATGACCGCGTGCTTCTCATTGTCAAAAAATGAAATAGTCCAAGAGTAAACTGCAACAAACTCAATATGATGAGACAATGGAAGCAGTAAAGGGGAGGAGGCTGACAGAAGGGGTGTGTGTTTGGGGTGGTGAACATAATGTGATGCCTTTTCTATATACACACATATAACATGAATATATACATACAATACATACATGAATATGCCTTTATAACACCCACTGTTTTGATTCTAACTGAAATAATATAAAACAAAAAGACTTTGTGTTGAATAGAGGTTAAAAAGAAAACTATTGATTTCCAATCAACTAATGGAGAATGATAAAGGGGATGATGAATGAACAACTGATTATCTTCTGTAATTTTGGGGGGAGAAAGGTTGTAATTATATTATCATCTCAGAATGTAAAAAGTAAAAGAAAATTAAGGAGAACTGCCAACTTTTCAGTTTCTTCAGATTTTATTATTCACAACAGAAAGTCAATCTCAAAGTTCCTTACATATTAGAATATGTATGCTTTTAAGGGAAGTAAATTTCTACTCTTTAATGTGGTTTGTTTATAATTAAAATAGAGAAGACAAAACAATTATTTTGTTTAAATATATATATATATATATATATATATATATATATATATATATATATATCGTCTGATTGGGTTATTGCCTTCAGGGATATCTGAATGAGAAATGTTGAGCAATTTTACAAGATTAAAATAACTAACAATTTCTATTTTCCCCAAATGCCTTAATTTCATCATAAATGGTGCCAGATGTCTTCTTTCAAGTAAATTACAGAATAACTTAGTTATCAATAAATAAATTAAGGTTAAAGTTGTATTTAAATATAAATTATTTATTGGAAATCTAAAAATGTTACACATTATCTGTTTAGGAAAGTTTATTTTAGTGGTTAGTATAAAATTTTATTGATACACATTAAGAAATAAATAAAAACAAGTGTAAATTTAATGACTTGTACAAGTCAATCTTCAGTATTTTAATAAAAGAAGAATATTGGTTCAATTTGACTTACTGTCTAATAACATTTTAGACATATATTGTAGTTTATTTTTATTTGAGATTTTCATACAAACATAATTAGTCTTGGTAAATTCTAGGCCCCAATTTATTCCCCTCTAATTTTAACCCTGAACTTCATGTGCTTTTCATTAAGCCCAATGAGTTCACTTGGAGTTATAGGTATGCACAAGGTAGGAATATCATATTGCAGCACGGCAAGCTTCTCTTAGACTGAGTATTAAACAAACTCTTTCTACATCATTGGCAATAGTTCCTCAGATTGCGTTAACATGTCAAAAGTTCTTCCCAGATCCATGCTGGTATTTTGGCTGCCTTGATTCTGTGTAGGTCTTGTGCTTGCAATCTGAGCTGCTATGAGGTCATGTGTGCAGTGGCCTCACTGGAGCTAGGCTCCTCATTGGTGATTACTACCTCACTGCATCTAGGCTCCACACTGGTGATTACTGCCTCACTGCAGCTCGGCTCCACACTGGTGATTACTGCCTCACTGCAGCTAGGCTCCACACTGGTGATTACTGCCTCACTGCAGCTAGGGTCCACACTGGTGATTACTACCTCACTGCAGCTAGG